>NW_027460544.1:0-300000 GCF_050947875.1 Dermacentor variabilis | reverse complement strand
GATGAATCAGGTTACAGTTTAGCCACCACTATACCAGCGGTGTATGTGTGTATAAAATTAGGGCAAACAAAAGTTACGCTGCCGCATCCGCTGGTTCGAACCTGCGAGCCGCGCCCGGTGTCGCATTTCATAGTATGTAACGAAAGAGATGAATCAGGTTACAGTTTAGCCACCACTATACCAGCGGTGTATGTGTGTATAAAATTAGGGCAAACAAAAGTTACGCTGCCGCATCTGCTGGTTCGAACCTGCAAGCCGCGCCCGGTGTCGCATTTCATAGTATGTAACGAAAGAGATGCATAACGTTACAGTTTAGCCACCACTATACCAGCGGTGTATGTGTGTATAAAATTAGGGCAAACAAAAGTTACGCTGCCGCATCTGCTGGTTCGAACCTGCGAGCCGCGCCCGGTGTCGCATTTTATAGTATGTAACGAAAGAGATGAATCAGGTTACAGTTTAGCCACCACTATACCAGCGGTGTATGTGTGTATAAAATTAGGGCAAACAAAAGTTACGCTGCCGCATCCGCTGTTTCGAACCTGCGAGCCGCGCCCGGTGTCGCATTTCATAGTATGTAACGAAAGAGATGCATAACGTTACAGTTTAGCCACCACTATACAAGCGGTGTATGTGTGTATAAAATTAGGGCAAACAAAAGTTACGCTGCCGCATCCGCTGGTTCGAACCTGCGAGCCGCGCCCGGTGTCGCATTTCATAGTATGTAACGAAAGAGATGAATCAGGTTACATTTTAGCCACCACTATGCCAGCGGTGTATGTGTATATAAAATTAGGGCAAACAAAAGTTTCGCTGCCGCATCCGCTGGTTCGAACCTGCGAGTCGCGCCCGGTGTCGCATTTCATAGTATGTAACGAAAGAGATGCATAACGTTACAGTTTAGCCACCACTATACCAGCGGTGTATGTGTGTATAAATTTAGGGCAAACAAAAGTTACGCTGCCGCATCCGCTGGTTCGAACCTCCGAGCCGCGCCCGGTGTCGCATTTCATAGCATGTAACGAAAGAGATGAATCAGGTTACAGTTTAGCCACGGCTATACCAGCGATGTATGTGTGTTTAAAATTAGGGCAAACAAAAGTTACGCTGCCGCATCCGCTGTTTCGAACCTGCGAGCCGCGCCCGGTGTCGCATTTCATAGTATGTAACGAAAGAGATGCATAACGTTACAGTTTAGCCACCACAATACCAGCGGTGTATGTGTGTATAAAATTAGGGCAAACAAAAGTTACGCTGCCGCATCCGCTGTTTCGAACCTGCGAGCCGCGCCCGGTGTCGCATTTCATAGTATGTAACGAAAGAGATGCATGACGTTACAGTTTAGCCACCACTATACCAGCGGTGTATGTGTGTATAAATTTAGGGCAATCAAAAGTTACGCTGCCGCATCCGCTGGTTCGAACCTGCGAGCCGCGCCCGGTCTCGCATTTCATAGTATGTAACGAAAGAGATGCATAACGTTACAGTTTAGCCACCACAATACCAGCGGTGTATGTGTGTATAAAATTAGGGCAAACAAAAGTTACGCTGCCGCATCCGCTGGTTCGAACCTGCGAGCCGCGCCCGGTGTCGCATTTCATAGTATGTAACGAAAGAGATGCATAACGTTACAGTTTAGCCACCACTATACCAGCGGTGTATGTGTGTATAAAATTAGGCCAAACAAAAGTTACGCTGCCGCATCCGCTGGTTCGAACCTGCGAGCCGCGCCCGGTGTCGCATTTCATAGTATGTAACGAAAGAGATGCATAACGTTACAGTTTAGCCACCACTATACCAGCGGTGTATGTGTGTATAAAATTAGGGCAAACAAAAGTTACGCTGCCGCATCCGCTGTTTCGAACCTGCGAGCCGCGCCCGGTGTCGCATTTCATAGTATGTAACGAAAGAGATGCATAACGTTACAGTTTAGCCACCACTATACCAGCGGTGTATGTGTGTATAAATTTAGGGCAATCAAAAGTTACGCTGCCGCATCCGCTGGTTCGAACCTGCGAGCCGCGCCCTTTGTCGCATTTCATAGTATGTAACGAAAGAGATGCATAACGTTACAGTTTAGCCACCACTATACCAGCGGTGTATGTGTGTATAAATTTAGGGCAATCAAAAGTTACGCTGCCGCATCCGCTGGTTCGAACCTGCGAGCCGCGCCCTTTGTCGCATTTCATAGTATGTAACGAAAGAGATGCATAACGTTACAGTTTAGCCACCACTATACCAGCGGTGTATGTGTGTATAAATTTAGGGCAATCAAAAGTTACGCTGCCGCATCCGCTGGTTCGAACCTGCAAGCCGCGCCCGGTGTCGCATTTCATAGTATGTAACGAAAGAGATGCATAACGTTACAGTTTAGCCACCACTGTACCAGCGGTGTATGTGTATATAAAATTAGGGCAAACAAAAGTTACGCTGCCGCATCCGCTGTTTCGAACCTGCGAGCCGCGCCCGGTGTCGCATTTCATAGTATGTAACGAAAGAGATGCATAACGTTACAGTTTAGCCACCACTATACCAGCGGTGTATGTGTGTATAAATTTAGGGCAATCAAAAGTTACGCTGCCGCATCCGCTGGTTCGAACCTGCGAGCCGCGCCCTTTGTCGCATTTCATAGTATGTAACGAAAGAGATGCATAACGTTACAGTTTAGCCACCACTATACCAGCGGTGTATGTGTGTATAAATTTAGGGCAATCAAAAGTTACGCTGCCGCATCCGCTGGTTCGAACCTGCGAGCCGCGCCCGGTGTCGCATTTCATAGTATGTAACGAAAGAGATGCATAACGTTACAGTTTAGCCACCACTATACCAGCGGTGTATGTGTATATAAAATTAGGGCAAACAAAAGTTACGCTGCCGTATCCGCTGGTTCGAACCTGCGAGCCGCGCCCGGTGTCGCATTTCATAGTATGTAACGAAAGAGATGCATAACGTTACAGTTTAGCCACCACTATACCAGCGGTGTATGTGTGTATAAAATTAGGGCAAACAAAAGTTACGCTGCCGTATCCGCTGTTTCGAACCTGCGAGCCGCGCCCGGTGTCGCATTTCATAGTATGTAACGAAAGAGATGCATAACGTTACAGTTTAGCCACTATACCAGCGGTGTATGTGTATATAAAATTAGGGCAAACAAAAGTTACGCTGCCGTATCCGCTGTTTCGAACCTGCGAGCCGCGCCCGGTGTCGCATTTCATAGTATGTAACGAAAGAGATGCATAACGTTACAGTTTAGCCACCACTATACCAGCGGTGTATGTGTGTATAAAATTAGGCCAAACAAAAGTTACGCTGCCGCATCCGCTGGTTCGATCCTGCGAGCCGCGCCCGGTGTCGCATTTCATAGTATGTAACGAAAGAGATGCATAACGTTACAGTTTAGCCACCACTATACCAGCGGTGTATGTGTGTATAAAATTAGGCCAAACAAAAGTTACGCTGCCGCATCCGCTGGTTCGAACCTGCGAGCCGCGCCCGGTGTCGCATTTCATAGTATGTAACGAAAGAGATGCATAACGTTACAGTTTAGCCACCACTATACCAGCGGTGTATGTGTGTATAAAATTAGGGCAAACAAAAGTTACGCTGCCGCATCCGCTGTTTCGAACCTGCGAGCCGCGCCCGGTGTCGCATTTCATAGTATGTAACGAAAGAGATGCATAACGTTACAGTTTAGCCACCACTATACCAGCGGTGTATGTGTGTATAAATTTAGGGCAATCAAAAGTTACGCTGCCGCATCCGCTGGTTCGAACCTGCGAGCCGCGCCCTTTGTCGCATTTCATAGTATGTAACGAAAGAGATGCATAACGTTACAGTTTAGCCACCACTATACCAGCGGTGTATGTGTGTATAAAATTAGGGCAAACAAAAGTTACGCTGCCGCATCCGCTGTTTCGAACCTGCGAGCCGCGCCCGGTGTCGCATTTCATAGTATGTAACGAAAGAGATGCATAACGTTACAGTTTAGCCACCACTATACCAGCGGTGTATGTGTGTATAAATTTAGGGCAATCAAAAGTTACGCTGCCGCATCCGCTGGTTCGAACCTGCGAGCCGCGCCCGGTGTCGCATTTCATAGTATGTAACGAAAGAGATGCATAACGTTACAGTTTAGCCACCACTATACCAGCGGTGTATGTGTGTATAAAATTAGGCCAAACAAAAGTTACGCTGCCGCATCCGCTGGTTCGAACCTGCGAGCCGCGCCCGGTGTCGCATTTCATAGTATGTAACGAAAGAGATGCATAACGTTACAGTTTAGCCACCACTATACCAGCGGTGTATGTGTGTATAAAATTAGGCCAAACAAAAGTTACGCTGCCGCATCCGCTGGTTCGAACCTGCGAGCCGCGCCCGGTGTCGCATTTCATAGTATGTAACGAAAGAGATGCATAACGTTACAGTTTAGCCACCACTATACCAGCGGTGTATGTGTGTATAAAATTAGGGCAAACAAAAGTTACGCTGCCGCATCCGCTGTTTCGAACCTGCGAGCCGCGCCCGGTGTCGCATTTCATAGTATGTAACGAAAGAGATGCATAACGTTACAGTTTAGCCACCACTATACCAGCGGTGTATGTGTGTATAAAATTAGGCCAAACAAAAGTTACGCTGCCGCATCCGCTGGTTCGAACCTGCGAGCCGCGCCCGGTGTCGCATTTCATAGTATGTAACGAAAGAGATGCATAACGTTACAGTTTAGCCACCACTATACCAGCGGTGTATGTGTGTATAAAATTAGGCCAAACAAAAGTTACGCTGCCGCATCCGCTGTTTCGAACCTGCGAGCCGCGCCCGGTGTCGCATTTCATAGTATGTAACGAAAGAGATGCATAACGTTACAGTTTAGCCACCACTATACCAGCGGTGTATGTGTGTATAAATTTAGGGCAATCAAAAGTTACGCTGCCGCATCCGCTGGTTCGAACCTGCGAGCCGCGCCCTTTGTCGCATTTCATAGTATGTAACGAAAGAGATGCATAACGTTACAGTTTAGCCACCACTATACCAGCGGTGTATGTGTATATAAAATTAGGGCAAACAAAAGTTACGCTGCCGCATCCGCTGTTTCGAACCTGCGAGCCGCGCCCGGTGTCGCATTTCATAGTATGTAACGAAAGAGATGCATAACGTTACAGTTTAGCCACCACTATACCAGCGGTGTATGTGTGTATAAATTTAGGGCAATCAAAAGTTACGCTGCCGCATCCGCTGGTTCGAACCTGCGAGCCGCGCCCGGTGTCGCATTTCATAGTATGTAACGAAAGAGATGCATAACGTTACAGTTTAGCCACCACTATTGGCCGCGAGATCGACCTTTAGGTGGCAGCACCGTCGCCCCGTTAGTGTGGATGCGTCGCCCGTGCGGTGTGTGGAAGTGTAGGGAGCTACTGTTTTCATTTCGCGATTATGTGCTCCGTGCCCGCAGAAAACGCTTCACTTACCATCGTGAGATTTTGTTCGGTTCCGCAATGCAGCACATATTGCACAGAGCCAGGGATAAGCTTTCACTACTATCCCGTTGACGCGGCACGTCGCCGAGAATGGCTCGTCAGGCTTCGGAACGGCAAGGCGCCTTCCAAGTATGGGATGGTGTGCAGTAAGCATTTCGACGATGGTGCGTTCAAGCGTTCGCTGACGAAAAAGGATGGTGAATAGTCAAATCTGATATCACGTTTGGGAATCCTAATCGGCAATCTGGGCATTAATGTTTGCTACATGCGTAATTGCTGTGTAGTAGCTGTGCGTGTGAAGATTGTTGCAGTCCCCGATAGTTCGTGTCGGCGTGGCCTGGGATGCCAGTAATGAGTTGCCTGTGCTTTCATATACTTCCGCAAGTAAATTAACCATGTCTCCACGCATGCAATTTATTTTATATCCTTCATGCGCCGCCTGCGCAGTGAATGCAAGGTTCGCGCTCAGCTGCGAATCCGTTTAAACGAGCGTCACCGAGCGTGACTAGTTGTCACGTTTTCCGTTGTCTTTCCTCAGCCATGGGAACTGTTCTCAGTTCTCCGAAGTGTAAATACGAGCACCGAAACACGGCAAGTGTGTACGCATGATCTCGTACAGATTAAACAGTGTCGTTTCGCGAGCCAACAGCGGGTGGTCCATTAAGCGATGAACGAACATGCGCGAGCGAATTTATTGCTACTGCTCATATTGATATATATATATTCTCTTTTATAGGGGGGCGGAAAAAATTGAAGCCCGATGCACTGCATTCAAGTACCACTGCAAATCCAAGTGACTGCATGCGAAAGTAATTAAAGGGATCCAATGATTATGATACAACATAAATTATATGTTGCATGCTTTATTTGAGCTTGGAGTAACGGTTGTAACTGGTTATAAAGCGACTCGAAAGCATTTTACAATGGTAGTAACACTCTGAAACTAACTCGCGATTTCGTAGGTCTGGCTAAAAACAAAAATTGATAAAGCAACATAAGTTCTCTAAATTTATCGTATAACGTAAACACATCGCAAATCCGCGAGTCAACTTAGTATGATGTAATGTAAACAAATCGCGATACGCGCCGCGACCAACTACATCCGAACAACTTGAGGCAATACTTTACCCTGCAGGGCATGTGCAGTTCAATTCTGCTATTTTTGTCTCGTCGGTCGAATTCAGGTCGACTCGGTGTGGGTCTTTACTAAGCGCGGACGACTGCAGCACGAATGCGACAACGTGCACAGGACCGTCAGAGTAGCAGGTGGAAGCGACGGCACTACACTCAATGATGTGGCCCGCCGCAACGACTTGGTCGCCTTCAACGACACACCTGACACCGTCCCCAACATGGTTGAGAATTGTGCTTAGAGGCAAAGGTGCTGTAAAACGGAAAAATAGCACGTTAACCTCACAACTCGTTGATGATGATGATGATGAAGCAATATTTACTGGGCCCGAAATAAATCGGTAGTGCACGCAGGCACCAGACGGGGTGGTTCCCTAGTTACGGGACCCATATGTTTCCAGCAGCTCCTGGCCCCTGTCCGTCAGTGCGAGCTGAATCGGTAGGGAGACGAGCGCACATGGTGTGGTCGCGTTAAGCAAATGCTTTTCGCATCAGTACGCTAAAAACGTACAGCGATTTACTTTACGAATTTCCGTTACAAAAATGAAAGAATAACAGGTTGAGAGTTTATCCACCATCGAACAAACCGTCCTCGTCAACATCCATCGTGATTTCGCGAACTACGATCGCTGCACACTTCGGCTGGAGCGGCGACGGGCCACCGTCATCCACACTTAGGAGCTTCGTCACCTCGCCGCTAGGAGCCGACTCTGTTCGATCTCGAGGCCAATACCAGCGGTGTATGTGTATATAAAATTAGGGCAAACAAAAGTTACGCTGCCGCATCCGCTGTTTCGAACCTGCGAGCCGCGCCCGGTGTCGCATTTCATAGTATGTAACGAAAGAGATGAATCAGGTTACAGTTTAGCCACCACTATACCAGCGGTGTATGTGTGTATAAAATTAGGGCAAACAAAAGTTACGCTGCCGCATCCGCTGTTTCGAACCTGCGAGCCGCGCCCGGTGTCGCATTTCATAGTATGTAACGAAAGAGATGCATAACGTTACAGTTTAGCCACCACTATACCAGCGGTGTATGTGTGTATAAATTTAGGGCAATGAAAAGTTACGCTGCCGCATCCGCTGGTTCGAACCTGCGAGCCGCGCCCGGTGTCGCATTTCATAGTATGTAACGAAAGAGATGCATAACGTTACAGTTTAGCCACCACTATACCAGCGGTGTATGTGTGTATAAAATTAGGGCAAACAAAAGTTACGCTGCCGCATCCGCTGTTTCGAACCTGCGAGCCGCGCCCGGTGTCGCATTTCATAGTATGTAACGAAAGAGATGCATAACGTTACAGTTTAGCCACCACTATACCAGCGGTGTATGTGTGTATAAATTTAGGGCAATGAAAAGTTACGCTGCCGCATCCGCTGGTTCGAACCTGCGAGCCGCGCCCGGTGTCGCATTTCATAGTATGTAACGAAAGAGATGCATAACGTTACAGTTTAGCCACCACTATACCAGCGGTGTATGTGTGTATAAATTTAGGGCAATGAAAAGTTACGCTGCCGCATCCGCTGGTTCGAACCTGCGAGCCGCGCCCGGTGTCGCATTTCATAGTATGTAACGAAAGAGATGCATAACGTTACAGTTTAGCCACCACTATACCAGCGGTGTATGTGTGTATAAATTTAGGGCAATCAAAAGTTACGCTGCCGCATCCGCTGGTTCGAACCTGCGAGCCGCGCCCGGTGTCGCATTTCATAGTATGTAACGAAAGAGATGCATAACGTTACAGTTTAGCCACCACTATACCAGCGGTGTATGTGTGTATAAATTTAGGGCAATGAAAAGTTACGCTGCCGCATCCGCTGGTTCGAACCTGCGAGCCGCGCCCGGTGTCGCATTTCATAGTATGTAACGAAAGAGATGCATAACGTTACAGTTTAGCCACCACTATACCAGCGGTGTATGTGTGTATAAATTTAGGGCAATGAAAAGTTACGCTGCCGCATCCGCTGTTTCGAACCTGCGAGCCGCGCCCGGTGTCGCATTTCATAGTATGTAACGAAAGAGATGAATCAGGTTACAGTTTAGCCACCACTATACCAGCGGTGTATGTGTGTATAAAATTAGGGCAAACAAAAGTTGCGCTGCCGCATCCGCTGTTTCGAACCTGCGAGCCGCGCCCGGTGTCGCATTTCATAGTATGTAACGAAAGAGATGAATCAGGTTACAGTTTAGCCACCACTATACCAGCGGTGTATGTGTATATAAAATTAGGGCAAACAAAAGTTGCGCTGCCGCATCCGCTGTTTCGAACCTGCGAGCCGCGCCCGGTGTCGCATTTCATAGTATGTAACGAAAGAGATGCATAACGTTACAGTTTAGCCACCACTATACCAGCGGTGTATGTGTGTATAAATTTAGGGCAATCAAAAGTTACGCTGCCGCATCCGCTGTTTCGAACCTGCGAGCCGCGCCCGGTGTCGCATTTCATAGTATGTAACGAAAGAGATGCATAACGTTACAGTTTAGCCACCACTATACCAGCGGTGTATGTGTATATAAAATTAGGGCAAACAAAAGTTGCGCTGCCGCATCCGCTGGTTCGAACCTGCGAGCCGCGCCCGGTGTCGCATTTCATAGTATGTAACGAAAGAGATGAATCAGGTTACAGTTTAGCCACCACTATACCAGCGGTGTATGTGTGTATAAAATTAGGGCAAACAAAAGTTACGCTGCCGCATCCGCTGTTTCGAACCTGCGAGCCGCGCCCGGTGTCGCATTTCATAGTATGTAACGAAAGAGATGCATAACGTTACAGTTTAGCCACCACTATACCAGCGGTGTATGTGTGTATAAATTTAGGGCAATCAAAAGTTACGCTGCCGCATCCGCTGGTTCGAACCTGCGAGCCGCGCCCGGTGTCGCATTTCATAGTATGTAACGAAAGAGATGCATAACGTTACAGTTTAGCCACCACTATACCAGCGGTGTATGTGTGTATAAATTTAGGGCAATGAAAAGTTACGCTGCCGCATCCGCTGGTTCGAACCTGCGAGCCGCGCCCGGTGTCGCATTTCATAGTATGTAACGAAAGAGATGCATAACGTTACAGTTTAGCCACCACTATACCAGCGGTGTATGTGTGTATAAATTTAGGGCAATGAAAAGTTACGCTGCCGCATCCGCTGTTTCGAACCTGCGAGCCGCGCCCGGTGTCGCATGTCATAGTATGTAACGAAAGAGATGAATCAGGTTACAGTTTAGCCACCACTATACCAGCGGTGTATGTGTATATAAAATTAGGGCAAGCAAAAGTTACGCTGCCGCATCCGCTGTTTCGAACCTGCGAGCCGCGCCCGGTGTCGCATTTCATAGTATGTAACGAAAGAGATGAATCAGGTTACAGTTTAGCCACCACTATACCAGCGGTGTATGTGTGTATAAATTTAGGGCAATCAAAAGTTACGCTGCCGCATCCGCTGTTTCGAACCTGCGAGCCGCGCCCGGTGTCGCATTTCATAGTATGTAACGAAAGAGATGAATCAGGTTACAGTTTAGCCACCACTATACCAGCGGTGTATGTGTGTATAAAATTAGGGCAAACAAAAGTTGCGCTGCCGCATCCGCTGTTTCGAACCTGCGAGCCGCGCCCGGTGTCGCATTTCATAGTATGTAACGAAAGAGATGCATAACGTTACAGTTTAGCCACCACTATACCAGCGGTGTATGTGTGTATAAATTTAGGGCAATCAAAAGTTACGCTGCCGCATCCGCTGGTTCGAACCTGCGAGCCGCGCCCGGTGTCGCATTTCATAGTATGTAACGAAAGAGATGCATAACGTTACAGTTTAGCCACCACTATACCAGCGGTGTATGTGTGTATAAATTTAGGGCAATGAAAAGTTACGCTGCCGCATCCGCTGGTTCGAACCTGCGAGCCGCGCCCGGTGTCGCATTTCATAGTATGTAACGAAAGAGATGCATAACGTTACAGTTTAGCCACCACTGTACCAGCGGTGTATGTGTATATAAAATTAGGGCAAACAAAAGTTACGCTGCCGCATCCGCTGTTTCGAACCTGCGAGCCGCGCCCGGTGTCGCATTTCATAGTATGTAACGAAAGAGATGAATCAGGTTACAGTTTAGCCACCACTATACCAGCGGTGTATGTGTATATAAAATTAGGGCAAACAAAAGTTACGCTGCCGCATCCGCTGTTTCGAACCTGCGAGCCGCGCCCGGTGTCGCATTTCATAGTATGTAACGAAAGAGATGCATAACGTTACAGTTTAGCCACCACTGTACCAGCGGTGTATGTGTATATAAAATTAGGGCAAACAAAAGTTACGCTGCCGCATCCGCTGTTTCGAACCTGCGAGCCGCGCCCGGTGTCGCATTTCATAGTATGTAACGAAAGAGATGAATCAGGTTACAGTTTAGCCACCACTATACCAGCGGTGTATGTGTATATAAAATTAGGGCAAACAAAAGTTACGCTGCCGCATCCGCTGTTTCGAACCTGCGAGCCGCGCCCGGTGTCGCATTTCATAGTATGTAACGAAAGAGATGAATCAGGTTACAGTTTAGCCACCACTATACCAGCGGTGTATGTGTATATAAAATTAGGGCAAACAAAAGTTACGCTGCCGCATCCGCTGTTTCGAACCTGCGAGCCGCGCCCGGTGTCGCATTTCATAGTATGTAACGAAAGAGATGAATCAGGTTACAGTTTAGCCACCACTATACCAGCGGTGTATGTGTGTATAAAATTAGGGCAAACAAAAGTTACGCAGCCGCATCCGCTGTTTCGAACCTGCGAGCCGCGCCCGGTGTCGCATTTCATAGTATGTAACGAAAGAGATGCATAACGTTACAGTTTAGCCACCACCATACCAGCGGTGTATGTGTGTATAAATTTAGGGCAATCAAAAGTTACGCTGCCGCATCCGCTGGTTCGAACCTGCGAGCCACGCCCGGTGTCGCATTTCATAGTATGTAACGAAAGAGATGCATAACGTTACAGTTTAGCCACCACTATACCAGCGGTGTATGTGTGTATAAATTTAGGGCAATGAAAGGTTACGCTGCCGCATCCGCTGGTTCGAACCTGCGAGCCGCGCCCGGTGTCGCATTTCATAGTATGTAACGAAAGAGATGCATAACGTTACAGTTTAGCCACTACTATACCAGCGGTGTATGTGTATATAAAATTAGGGCAAACAAAAGTTACGCTGCCGTATCCGCTGGTTCGAACCTGCGAGCCGCGCCCGGTGTCGCATTTCATAGTATGTAACGAAAGAGATGAATCAGGTTGCAGTTTAGCCACCACTGTACCAGCGGTGTATGTGTATATAAAATTAGGGCAAACAAAAGTTACGCTGCCGCATCCGCTGTTTCGAACCTGCGAGCCGCGCCCGGTGTCGCATTTCATAGTATGTAACGAAAGAGATGAATCAGGTTACAGTTTAGCCACCACTATACCAGCGGTGTATGTGTATATAAAATTAGGGCAAACAATAGTTACGCTGCCGCATCCGCTGTTTCGAACCTGCGAGCCGCGCCCGGTGTCGCATTTCATAGTATGTAACGAAAGAGATCCATAACGTTACAGTTTAGCCACCACTATACCAGCGGTGTATGTGTGTATAAAATTAGGGCGAACAAAAGTTACGCTGCCGTATCCGCTGGTTCGAACCTGCGAGCCGCGCCCGGTGTCGCATTTCATAGTATGTAACGAAAGAGATGAATCAGGTTACAGTTTAGCCACCACTATACCAGCGGTGTATGTGTGTATAAAATTAGGGCAAACAAAAGTTACGCTGACGCATCCGCTGTTTCGAACCTGCGAGCTGCGCCCGGTGTCGCATTTCATAGTATGTAACGAAAGAGATGCATAACGTTACAGTTTAGCCACCACTATACCAGCGGTGTATGTGTGTATAAAATTAGGGCAAACAAAAGTTACGCTGCCGCATCCGCTGGTTCGAACCTGCGAGCCGCGCCCGGTGTCGCATTTCATAGTATGTAACGAAAGAGATGAATCAGGTTACACTTTAGCCACCACTATACCAGCGGTGTATGTGTGTATAAAATTAGGGCAAACAAAAGTTACGCTGACGCATCCGCTGTTTCGAACCTGCGAGCCGCGCCCGGTGTCGCATGTCATAGTATGTAACGAAAGAGATGAATCAGGTAACAGTTTAGCCACGGCTATACCAGCGGTGTATGTGTGTATAAAATTAGGGCAAACAAAAGATACGCTGCCGCATCCGCTGGTTCGAACCTGCGAGCCGCGCCCGGTGTCGCATTTTATAGTATGTAACGAAAGAGATGAATCAGGTAACAGTTTAGCCACCACTATACCAGCGGTGTATGTGTGTATAAAATTAGGGCAAACAAAAGTTAGGCTGCCGCATCCGCTGGTTCGAACCTGCGAGCCGCGCCCGGTGTCGCATTTTATAGTATGCAACGAAAGAGATGCATAACGTTACAGTTTAGCCACCACTATACCAGCGGTGTATGTGTGTATAAAATTAGGGCAAACAAAAGTTACGCTGCCGCATCCGCTGGTTCGAACCTGCGAGCCGCGCCCGGTGTCGCATTTCATAGTATGTAACGAAAGAGATGAATCAGGTTACACTTTAGCCACCACTATACCAGCGGTGTATGTGTGTATAAAATTAGGGCAAACAAAAGATACGCTGCCGCATCCGCTGGTTCGAACCTGCGAGCTGCGCCCGGTGTCGCATTTCATAGTATGTAACGAAAGAGATGCATAACGTTACAGTTTAGCCACCACTATACCAGCGGTGTATGTGTGTATAAAATTAGGGCAAACAAAAGTTACGCTGACGCATCCGCTGTTTCGAACCTGCGAGCCGCGCCCGGTGTCGCATTTCATAGTATGTAACGAAAGAGATCCATAACGTTACAGTTTAGCCACCACTATACCAGCCGTGTATGTGTGTATAAAATTAGGGCAAACAAAAGTTACGCTGCCGCATCCGCTGGTTCGAACCTGCGAGCCGCGCCCGGTGTCGCATTTCATAGTATGTAACGAAAGAGATGAATCAGGTTACACTTTAGCCACCACTATACCAGCGGTGTATGTGTGTATAAAATTAGGGCAAACAAAAGTTACGCTGCCGCATCCGCTGTTTCGAACCTGCGAGCCGCGCCCGGTGTCGCATGTCATAGTATGTAACGAAAGAGATGAATCAGGTAACAGTTTAGCCACGGCTATACCAGCGGTGTATGTGTGTATAAAATTAGGGCAAACAAAAGATACGCTGCCGCATCCGCTGGTTCGAACCTGCGAGCCGCGCCCGGTGTCGCATTTTATAGTATGTAACGAAAGAGATGAATCAGGTAACAGTTTAGCCACCACTATACCAGCGGTGTATGTGTGTATAAAATTAGGGCAAACAAAAGTTAGGCTGCCGCATCCGCTGGTTCGAACCTGCGAGCCGCGCCCGGTGTCGCATTTTATAGTATGCAACGAAAGAGATGAATCAGGTTACAGATTAGCCACCACTATACCAGCGGTGTATGTGTATATAAAATTAGGGCAAACAAAAGTTAGGCTGCCGCATCCGCTGGTTCGAACCTGCGAGCCGCGCCCGGTGTCGCATTTTATAGTATGTAACGAAAGAGATGCATAACGTTACAGTTTAGCCACCACTATACCAGCGGTGTATGTGTGTATAAAATTAGGGCAAACAAAAGTTAGGCTGCCGCATCCGCTGGTTCGAACCTGCGAGCCGCGCCCGGTGTCGCATTTTATAGTATGCAACGAAAGAGATGAATCAGGTTACAGATTAGCCACCACTATACCAGCGGTGTATGTGTATATAAAATTAGGGCAAACAAAAGTTACGCTGCCGCATCCGCTGTTTCGAACCTGCGAGCCGCGCCCGGTGTCGCATTTCATAGTATGTAACGAAAGAGATGCATAACGTTACAGTTTAGCCACCACTATACCAGCGGTGTATGTGTGTATAAAATTAGGGCAAACAAATGTTACGCTGCCGCATCTGCTGGTTCGAACCTGCGAGCCGCGCCCGGTGTCGCATTTCATAGTATGTAACGAAAGAGATGAATCAGGTAACAGTTTAGCCACGGCTATACCAGCGGTGTATGTGTGTATAAAATTAGGGCAAACAAAAGATACGCTGCCGCATCCGCTGGTTCGAACCTGCGAGCCGCGCCCGGTGTCGCATTTTATAGTATGTAACGAAAGAGATGAATCAGGTAACAGTTTAGCCACCACTATACCAGCGGTGTATGTGTGTATAAAATTAGGGCAAACAAAAGTTAGGCTGCCGCATCCGCTGGTTCGAACCTGCGAGCCGCGCCCGGCGTCGCATTTTATAGTATGCAACGAAAGAGATGAATCAGGTTACAGATTAGCCACCACTATACCAGCGGTGTATGTGTATATAAAATTAGGGCAAACAAAAGTTAGGCTGCCGCATCCGCTGGTTCGAACCTGCGAGCCGCGCCCGGTGTCGCATTTTATAGTATGTAACGAAAGAGATGAATCAGGTTACAGTTTAGCCACCACTATACCAGCGGTGTATGTGTATATAAAATTAGGGCAAACAAAAGTTACGCTGCCGCATCCGCTGGTTCGAAACTGCGAGTCGCGCCAGGTGTCGCATTTTATAGCATATAACGAAAGAGATGAATCAGGTAACAGTTTAGCCACGGCTATACCAGCGGTGTATGTGTGTATAAAATTAGGGCAAACAAAAGATACGCTGCCGCATCCGCTGGTTCGAAACTGCGAGTCGCGCCCGGTGTCGCATTTTATAGTATGTAACGAAAGAGATGAATCAGGTTACAGTTTAGCCACCACTATACCAGCGGTGTATGTGTATATAAAATTAGGGCAAACAAAAGTTACGCTGCCGCATCCGCTGGTTCGAAACTGCGAGTCGCGCCAGGTGTCGCATTTTATAGCATATAACGAAAGAGATGAATCAGGTAACAGTTTAGCCACGGCTATACCAGCGGTGTATGTGTGTATAAAATTAGGGCAAACAAAAGATACGCTGCCGCATCCGCTGGTTCGAAACTGCGAGTCGCGCCCGGTGTCGCATTTTATAGTATGTAACGAAAGAGATGAATCAGGTAACAGTTTAGCCACCACTATACCAGCGGTGTATGTGTGTATAAAATTAGGGCAAACAAAAGTTAGGCTGCCGCATCCGCTGGTTCGAACCTGCGAGCCGCGCCCGGTGTCGCATTTTATAGTATGCAACGAAAGAGATGAATCAGGTTACAGATTAGCCACCACTATACCAGCGGTGTATGTGTATATAAAATTAGGGCAAACAAAAGTTAGGCTGCCGCATCCGCTGGTTCGAACCTGCGAGCCGCGCCCGGTGTCGCATTTTATAGTATGTAACGAAAGAGATGAATCAGGTTACAGTTTAGCCACCACTCTACCAGCGGTGTATGTGTATATAAAATTAGGGCAAACAAAAGTTACGCTGCCGCATCCGCTGGTTCGAAACTGCGAGTCGCGCCAGGTGTCGCATTTTATAGCATATAACGAAAGAGATGAATCAGGTAACAGTTTAGCCACGGCTATACCAGCGGTGTATGTGTGTATAAAATTAGGGCAAACAAAAGATACGCTGCCGCATCCGCTGGTTCGAAACTGCGAGTCGCGCCCGGTGTCGCATTTTATAGTATGTAACGAAAGAGATGAATCAGGTTACAGTTTAGCCACCACTATACCAGCGGTGTATGTGTATATAAAATTAGGGCAAACAAAAGTTACGCTGCCGCATCCGCTGGTTCGAAACTGCGAGTCGCGCCAGGTGTCGCATTTTATAGCATATAACGAAAGAGATGAATCAGGTAACAGTTTAGCCACGGCTATACCAGCGGTGTATGTGTGTATAAAATTAGGGCAAACAAAAGATACGCTGCCGCATCCGCTGGTTCGAAACTGCGAGTCGCGCCCGGTGTCGCATTTTATAGTATGTAACGAAAGAGATGAATCAGGTTACAGTTTAGCCACCACTATACCAGCGGTGTATGTGTGTATAAAATTAGGGCAAACAAAAGATACGCTGCCGCATCCGCTGGTTCGAAACTGCGAGTCGCGCCCGGTGTCGCATTTTATAGTATGTAACGAAAGAGATGAATCAGGTTACAGTTTAGCCACCACTATACCAGCGGTGTATGTGTGTATAAAATTAGGGCAAACAAAAGATACGCTGCCGCATCCGCTGGATCGAAACTGCGAGTCGCGCCCGGTGTCGCATTTTATAGTATGTAACGAAAGAGATGAATCAGGTTACAGTTTAGCCACCACTATACCAGCGGTGTATGTGTGTATAAAATTAGGGCAAACAAAAGATACGCTGCCGCATCCGCTGGTTCGAACCTGCGAGCCGCGCCCGGTGTCGCATTTTATAGTATGTAACGAAAGAGATGAATCAGGTTACAGTTTAGCCACCACTATACCAGCGGTGTATGTGTATATAAAATTAGGGCAAACAAAAGTTACGCTGCCGCATCCGCTGGTTCGAAACTGCGAGTCGCGCCAGGTGTCGCATTTTATAGTATGTAACGAAAGAGATGAATCAGGTAACAGTTTAGCCACGGCTATACCAGCGGTGTATGTGTGTATAAAATTAGGGCAAACAAAAGATACGCTGCCGCATCCGCTGGTTCGAACCTGCGAGCCGCGCCCGGTGTCGCATTTTATAGTATGTAACGAAAGAGATGAATCAGGTAACAGTTTAGCCACCACTATACCAGCGGTGTATGTGTGTATAAAATTAGGGCAAACAAAAGTTAGGCTGCCGCATCCGCTGGTTCGAACCTGCGAGCCGCGCCCGGTGTCGCATTTTATAGTATGTAACGAAAGAGATGAATCAGGTTACAGATTAGCCACCACTATACCAGCGGTGTATGTGTATATAAAATTAGGGCAAACAAAAGTTAGGCTGCCGCATCCGCTGGTTCGAACCTGCGAGCCGCGCCCGGTGTCGCATTTTATAGTATGTAACGAAAGAGATGAATCAGGTTACAGTTTAGCCACCACTATACCAGCGGTGTATGTGTATATAAAATTAGGGCAAACAAAAGTTACGCTGCCGCATCCGCTGGTTCGAAACTGCGAGTCGCGCCAGGTGTCGCATTTTATAGTATGTAACGAAAGAGATGAATCAGGTTACAGTTTAGCCACCACTATACCAGCGGTGTATGTGTATATAAAATTAGGGCAAACAAAAGATACGCTGCCGCATCCGCTGGTTCGAACCTGCGAGCCGCGCCCGGTGTCGCATTTTATAGTATGTAACGAAAGAGATGAATCAGGTAACAGTTTAGCCACGGCTATACCAGCGGTGTATGTGTGTATAAAATTAGGGCAAACAAAAGATACGCTGCCGCATCCGCTGGTTCGAACCTGCGAGCCGCGCCCGGTGTCGCATTTCATAGTATGTAACGAAAGAGATGCATCACGTTACAGATTAGCCACCACTATACCAGCGGTGTATGTGTGTATAAAATTAGGGCAAACAAAAGTTAGGCTGCCGCATCCGCTGGTTCGAACCTGCGAGCCGCGCCCGGTGTCGCATTTTATAGTATGTAACGAAAGAGATGAATCAGGTTACAGATTAGCCACCACTATACCAGCGGTGTATGTGTGTATAAAATTAGGGCAAACAAAAGTTAGGCTGCCGCATCCGCTGGTTCGAACCTGCGAGCCGCGCCCGGTGTCGCATTTTATAGTATGTAACGAAAGAGATGAATCAGGTTACAGTTTAGCCACCACTATACCAGCGGTGTATGTGTATATAAAATTAGGGCAAACAAAAGTTACGCTGCCGCATCCGCTGGTTCGAACCTGCGAGCCGCGCCCAGTGTCGCATTTTATAGTATGTAACGAAAGAGATGAATCAGGTAACAGTTTAGCCACGGCTATACCAGCGGTGTATGTGTGTATAAAATTAGGGCAAACAAAAGTTACGCTGCCGCATCCGCTGGTTCGCACATGCGAGCCGCGCCCGGTGTCGCATTTCATAGTATGTAACAAAAGAGATGCATCACGTTACAGATTAGCCACCACTATACCAGCGGTGTATGTGTATATAAAATTAGGGCAAACAAAAGTTACGCTGCCGCATCCGCTGTTTCGAACCTGCGAGTCGCGCCCGGTGTCGCATTTTATAGCATATAACGAAAGAGATGAATCAGGTTACAGTTTAGCCACCACTATACCAGCGGTGTATGTGTATATAAAATTAGGGCAAACAAAAGCTCCGCGGCCGCATCCGCTGGTTCGAACCTGCGAGCCGCGCCCGGTGTCGCATTTTATAGTATGTAACGAAAGAGATGAATCAGGTAACAGTTTAGCCACCACTATACCAGCGGTGTATGTGTATATAAAATTAGGGCAAACAAAAGCTCCGCGGCCGCATCCGCTGGTTCGAACCTGCGAGCCGCGCCCGGTGTCGCATTTCATAGTATGTAACAAAAGAGATGCATCACGTTACAGATTAGCCACCACTATACCAGCGGTGTATGTGTGTATAAAATTAGGGCAAACAAAAGTTAGGCTACCGCATCCGCTGGTTCGAACCTGCGAGCCGCGCCCGGTGTCGCATTTTATAGTATGTAACGAAAGAGATGAATCAGGTTACAGTTTAGCCACCACTATACCAGCGGTGTATGTGTATATAAAATTAGGGCAAACAAAAGCTCCGCGGCCGCATCCGCTGGTTCGAACCTGCGAGCCGCGCCCGGTGTCGCATTTTATAGTATGTAACGAAAGAGATGAATCAGGTAACAGTTAAGCCACGGCTATACCAGCGGTGTATGTGTATATAAAATTAGGGCAAACAAAAGCTCCGCGGCCGCATCCGCTGGTTCGAACCTGCGAGCCGCGCCCGGTGTCGCATTTCATAGTATGTAACAAAAGAGATGCATCACGTTACAGATTAGCCACCACTATACCAGCGGTGCATGTGTGTATAAAATTAGGGCAAACAAAAGTTACGCTGCCGCATCCGCTGTTTCGAACCTGCGAGCCGCGCCCGGTGTCGCATATCATAGTATGTAACGAAAGAGATGCATCACGTTACAGATTAGCCACCACTATACCAGCGGTGTATGTGTGTATAAAATTAGGGCAAACAAAAGTTAGGCTGCCGCATCCGCTGGTTCGAACCTGCGAGCCGCGCCCGGTGTCGCATTTTATAGTATGTAACGAAAGAGATGAATCAGGTTACAGTTTAGCCACCACTATACCAGCGGTGTATGTGTATATAAAATTAGGGCAAACAAAAGTTACGCTGCCGCATCCGCTGGTTCGAACCTGCGAGCCGCGCCCAGTGTCGCATTTTATAGTATGTAACGAAAGAGATGAATCAGGTAACAGTTTAGCCACGGCTATACCAGCGGTGTATGTGTGTATAAAATTAGGGCAAACAAAAGTTACGCTGCCGCATGCGCTGGTTCGAACCTGCGAGCCGCGCCCGGTGTCGCATTTTATAGTATGTAACGAAAGAGATGCATCACGTTACAGATTAGCCACCACTATACCAGCGGTGTATGTGTGTATAAAATTAGGGCAAACAAAAGTTAGGCTGCCGCATCCGCTGGTTCGAACCTGCGAGCCGCGCCCGGTGTCGCATTTTATAGTATGTAACGAAAGAGATGAATCAGGTTACAGTTTAGCCACCACTATACCAGCGGTGTATGTGTATATAAAATTAGGGCAAACAAAAGTTACGCTGCCGCATCCGCTGGTTCGAACCTGCGAGCCGCGCCCAGTGTCGCATTTTATAGTATGTAACGAAAGAGATGAATCAGGTAACAGTTTAGCCACGGCTATACCAGCGGTGTATGTGTGTATAAAATTAGGGCAAACAAAAGTTACGCTGCCGCATCCGCTGGTTCGAAACTGCGAGCCGCGCCCGGTGTCGCATTTCATAGTATGTAACGAAAGAGATGCATCACGTTACAGATTAGCCACCACTATACCAGCGGTGTATGTGTATATAAAATTAGGGCAAACAAAAGTTACGCTGCCGCATCCGCTGGTTCGAACCTGCGAGCCGCGCCCGGTGTCGCATTTTATAGTATGTAACGAAAGAGATGAATCAGGTTACAGTTTAGCCACGCCTATACCAGCGGTGTATGTGTGTATAAAATTAGGGCAAACAAAAGTTACGCTGCCGCATCCGCTGGTTCGAACCTGCGAGCCGCGCCCGGTGTCGCATTTCATAGTATGTAACGAAAGAGATGCATCACGTTACAGATTAGCCACCACTATACCAGCGGTGTATGTGTATATAAAATTAGGGCAAACAAAAGTTACGCTGCCGCATCCGCTGGTTCGAACCTGCGAGCCGCGCCCGGTGTCGCATTTCATAGTATGTAACGAAAGAGATGAATCAGGTTACAGATTAGCCACCACTATACCAGCGGTGTATGTGTATATAAAATTAGGGCAAACAAAAGTTACGCTGCCGCATCCGCTGTTTCGAACCTGCGAGCCGCGCCCGGTGTCGCATTTCATAGTATATAACGAAAGAGATGAATCAGGTAACAGTTTAGCCACGGCTATACCAGCGGTGTATGTGTATATAAAATTAGGGCAAACAAAAGTTACGCTGCCGCATCCGCTGGTTCGAACCTGCGAGCCGCGCCCGGTGTCGCATTTCATAGTATGTAACGAAAGAGATGCATCACGTTACAGATTAGCCACCACTATACCAGCGGTGTATGTGTATATAAAATTAGGGCAAACAAAAGTTACGCTGCCGCATCCGCTGGTTCGAACCTGCGAGCCGCGCCCGGTGTCGCATTTCATAGTATGTAACGAAAGAGATGCATCACGTTACAGATTAGCCACCACTATACCAGCGGTGTATGTGTATATAAAATTAGGGCAAACAAAATTTACGCTGCCGCATCTGCTGGTTCGAACCTGCGAGCCGCGCCCGGTGTCGCATTTCATAGTATGTAACGAAAGAGATGAATCAGGTTACAGATTAGCCACCACTATACCAGCGGTGTATGTGTGTATAAAATTAGGGCAAACAAAAGTTACGCTGCCGCATCCGCTGGTTCGAACCTGCGAGTCGCGCCCGGTGTCGCATTTCATAGTATATAACGAAAGAGATGAATCAGGTAACAGTTTAGCCCCCACTATACCAGCGGTGTATATGTTTATAAAATTAGGGCAAACAAAAGTTACGCTGCAGCATCCGCTGGTTCGAACCTGCGAGTCGCGCCCGGTGTCGCATTTCATAGTATGTAACGAAAGAGATGAATCACGTTACAGATTAGCCACCACTATACCAGCGGTGTATGTGTATATAAAATTAGGGCAAACAAAAGTTACGCTGCCGCATCCGCTGGTTCGAACCTGCGAGTCGCGCCCGGTGTCGCATTTCATAGTATGTAACGAAAGAGATGAATCAGGTTACAGATTAGCCACCACTATACCAGCGGTGTATGTGTATATAAAATTAGGGCAAACAAAAGTTACGCAGCCGCATCCGCTGGTTCGAACCTGCGAGTCGCGCCCGGTGTCGCATTTAATAGTATATAACGAAAGAGATGAATCAGGTAACAGTTTAGCCCCCACTA
This sequence comes from Dermacentor variabilis, assembly GCF_050947875.1. Classification (NCBI taxonomy): domain Eukaryota; kingdom Metazoa; phylum Arthropoda; class Arachnida; order Ixodida; family Ixodidae; genus Dermacentor; species Dermacentor variabilis. Next base: position 277,818 of record NW_027460544.1, on the reverse strand, counting down.
TACCAGCGGTGTATGTGTTTATAAAATTAGGGCAAACAAAAGTTACGCTGCCGCATCCGCTGGTTCGAACCTGCGAGTCGCGCCCGGTGTCGCATTTCATAGTATGTAACGAAAGAGATGAATCAGGTTACAGATTAGCCACCACTATACCAGCGGTGTATGTGTATATAAAATTAGGGCAAACAAAAGTTACGCTGCCGCATCCGCTGGTTCGAACCTGCGAGTCGCGCCCGGTGTCGCATTTCATAGTATGTAACGAAAGAGATGAATCACGTTACAGATTAGCCACCACTATACCAGCGGTGTATGTGTATATAAAATTAGGGCAAACAAAAGTTACGCTGCCGCATCCGCTGGTTCGAACCTGCGAGTCGCGCCCGGTGTCGCATTTTATAGCATATAACGAAAGAGATGAATCAGGTAACAGTTTAGCCACCACTATACCAGCGGTGTATGTGTATATAAAATTAGGGCAAACAAAAGTTACGCTGCCGCATCCGCTGGTTCGAACCTGCGAGCCGCGCCCGGTGTCGCATTTCATAGTATGTAACGAAAGAGATGAATCAGGTTACAGATTAGCCACCACTATACCAGCGGTGTTTGTGTGTATAAAATTAGGGCAAACAAAAGTTACGCTGCCGCATCCGCTGGTTCGAACCTGCGAGTCGCGCCCGGTGTCGCATTTCATAGTATATAACGAAAGAGATGAATCAGGTAACAGTTTAGCCACCACTATACCAGCGGTGTATGTGTATATAAAATTAGGGCAAACAAAAGTTACGCTGCCGCATCCGCTGGTTCGAACCTGCGAGTCGCGCCCGGTGTCGCATTTCATAGTATGTAACAAAAGAGATGAATCAGGTAACAGTTTAGCCACCACTATACCAGCGGTGTATGTGTATATAAAATTAGGGCAAACAAAAGTTACGCTGCCGCATCCGCTGGTTCGAACCTGCGAGTCGCGCCCGGTGTCGCATTTCATAGTATGTAACAAAAGAGATGCATCACGTTACAGATTAGCCACGGCTATACCAGCGGTGTATGTGTATATAAAATTAGGGCAAACAAAAGTTACGCTGCCGCATCCGCTGGTTCGAACCTGCGAGTCGCGCCCGGTGTCGCATTTTATAGCATATAACGAAAGAGATGAATCAGGTAACAGTTTAGCCACCACTATACCAGCGGTGTATGTGTATATAAAATTAGGGCAAACAAAAGTTACGCTGCCGCATCCGCTGGTTCGAACCTGCGAGCCGCGCCCGGTGTCGCATTTCATAGTATGTAACGAAAGAGATGAATCAGGTTACAGATTAGCCACCACTATACCAGCGGTGTATGTGTGTATAAAATTAGGGCAAAGTTACGCTACCGCATCCGGCCGCTGGTTCGAACCTGCGAGTCGCGCCCGGTGTCGCATTTCATAGTATATAACGAAAGAGATGAATCAGGTAACAGTTTAGCCACGGCTATACCAGCGGTGTATGTGTATATAAAATTAGGGCAAACAAAAGTTACGCTGCCGCATCCGCTGTTTCGAACCTGCGAGCCGCGCCCGGTGTCGCATTTCATAGTATGTAACGAAAGAGATGAATCAGGTTACAGATTAGCCACCACTATACCAGCGGTGTATGTGTGTATAAAATTAGGGCAAACAAAAGTTACGCTGCCGCATCCGCTGGTTCGAACCTGCGAGCCGCGCCCGGTGTCGCATTTCATAGTATGTAACGAAAGAGATGAATCAGGTTACAGATTAGCCACCACTATACCAGCGGTGTATGTGTGTATAAAATTAGGGCAAAGTTACGCTACCGCATCCGGCCGCTGGTTCGAACCTGCGAGTCGCGCCCGGTGTCGCATTTCATAGTATATAACGAAAGAGATGAATCAGGTAACAGTTTAGCCACGGCTATACCAGCGGTGTATGTGTATATAAAATTAGGGCAAACAAAAGTTACGCTGCCGCATCCGCTGTTTCGAACCTGCGAGCCGCGCCCGGTGTCGCATTTCATAGTATGTAACGAAAGAGATGCATCACGTTACAGATTAGCCACCACTATACCAGCGGTGTATGTGTATATAAAATTAGGGCAAACAAAAGTTACGCTGCCGCATCCGCTGGTTCGAACCTGGGAGCCGCGCCCGGTGTCGCATTTCATAGTATGTAACGAAAGAGATGAATCAGGTTACAGATTAGCCACCACTATACCAGCGGTGTATGTGTGTATAAAATTAGGGCAAAGTTACGCTGCCGCATCCGCTGGTTCGAACCTGCGAGTCGCGCCCGGTGTCGCATTTCATAGTATATAACGAAAGAGATGAATCAGGTAACAGTTTAGCCACGGCTATACCAGCGGTGTATGTGTATATAAAATTAGGGCAAACAAAAGTTACGCTGCCGCATCCGCTGGTTCGAACCTGCGAGTTGCGCCCGGTGTCGCATTTTATAGCATATAACGAAAGAGATGAATCAGGTAACAGTTTAGCCACCACTATACCAGCGGTGTATGTGTATATAAAATTAGGGCAAACAAAAGTTACGCTGCCGCATCCGCTGGTTCGAACCTGCGAGTCGCGCCCGGTGTCGCATTTCATAGTATATAACGAAAGAGATGCATCACGTTACAGATTAGCCACCACTGTACCAGCGGTGTATGTGTATATAAAATTAGGGCAAACAAAAGTTACGCTGCCGCATCCGCTGGTTCGAACCTGCGAGTCGCGCCCGGTGTCGCATTTCATAGTATATAACGAAAGAGATGAATCAGGTAACAGTTTAGCCACGGCTATACCAGCGGTGTATGTGTATATAAAATTAGGGCAAACAAAAGTTACGCTGCCGCATCCGCTGTTTCGAACCTGCGAGCCGCGCCCGGTGTCGCATTTCATAGTATGTAACGAAAGAGATGCATCACGTTACAGATTAGCCACCACTATACCAGCGGTGTATGTGTATATAAAATTAGGGCAAACAAAAGTTACGCTGCCGCATCCGCTGGTTCGAACCTGGGAGCCGCGCCCGGTGTCGCATTTCATAGTATGTAACGAAAGAGATGAATCAGGTTACAGATTAGCCACCACTATACCAGCGGTGTATGTGTGTATAAAATTAGGGCAAAGTTACGCTGCCGCATCCGCTGGTTCGAACCTGCGAGTCGCGCCCGGTGTCGCATTTCATAGTATATAACGAAAGAGATGAATCAGGTAACAGTTTAGCCACGGCTATACCAGCGGTGTATGTGTATATAAAATTAGGGCAAACAAAAGTTACGCTGCCGCATCCGCTGGTTCGAACCTGCGAGTTGCGCCCGGTGTCGCATTTTATAGCATATAACGAAAGAGATGAATCAGGTAACAGTTTAGCCACCACTATACCAGCGGTGTATGTGTATATAAAATTAGGGCAAACAAAAGTTACGCTGCCGCATCCGCTGGTTCGAACCTGCGAGTCGCGCCCGGTGTCGCATTTCATAGTATGTAACAAAAGAGATGCATCACGTTACAGATTAGCCACCACTATACCAGCGGTGTATGTGTATATAAAATTAGGGCAAACAAAAGTTACGCTGCCGCATCCGCTGGTTCGAACCTGCGAGTCGCGCCCGGTGTCGCATTTTATAGCATATAACGAAAGAGATGAATCAGGTAACAGTTTAGCCACCACTATACCAGCGGTGTATGTGTATATAAAATTAGGGCAAACAAAAGTTACGCTGCCGCATCCGCTGGTTCGAACCTGCGAGTCGCGCCCGGTGTCGCATTTCATAGTATGTAACAAAAGAGATGCATCACGTTACAGATTAGCCACCACTATACCAGCGGTGTATGTGTATATAAAATTAGGGCAAACAAAAGTTACGCTGCCGCATCCGCTGGTTCGAACCTGCGAGTCGCGCCCGGTGTCGCATTTTATAGTATATAACGAAAGAGATGAATCAGGTTACAGTTTAGCCACGGCTATACCAGCGGTGTATGTGTGTATAAAATTAGGGCAAACAAAAGTTACGCTGCCGTATCCGCTGGTTCGAACCTGCGAGCCGCGCCCGGTGTCGCATTTCATAGTATGTAACGAAAGAGATACATAACGTTACAGTTTAGCCACCACTATACCAGCGGTGTATGTGTGTATAAAATTAGGGCAAACAAAAGTTACGCTGCCGCATCCGCTGGTTCGAACCTGCGAGTCGAGCCCGGTGTCGCATTTTATAGTATATAACGAAAGAGATGAATCAGGTTACAGTTTAGCCACCACTTACCAGCGGTGTATGTGTGTATAAAATTAGGGCAAACAAAAGTTACGCTGCCGCATCCGCTGGTTCGAACCTGCGAGCCGCGCCCGGTGTCGCATTTCATAGTATGTAACGAAAGAGATGCATCACGTTACAGTTTAGCCACCACTATACCAGCGGTGTATATGTGTATAAAATTAGGGCAAACAAAAGTTACGCTGCCGCATCCGCTGGTTCGAACCTGCGAGTCGCGCCCGGTGTCGCATTTTATAGTATATAACGAAAGAGATGAATCAGGTTACAGTTTAGCCACGGCTATACCAGCGGTGTATGTGTGTATAAAATTAGGGCAAACAAAAGTTACGCTGCCGCATCCGCTGGTTCGAACCTGCGAGCCGCGCGCGGTGTCGCATTTTATAGTATATAACGAAAGAGATGAATTAGGTTACAGTTTAGCCACCACTATACCAGCGGTGTATGTGTGTATAAAATTAGGGCAAACAAAAGTTACGCTGCCGCATCCGCTGGTTCGAACCTGCGAGCCGCGCCCGGTGTCACATTTCATAGTATGTAACGAAAGAGATGCATCACGTTACAGTTTAGCCACCACTATACCAGCGGTGTATATGTGTATAAAATTAGGGCAAACAAAAGTTACGCTGCCGCATCCGCTGGTTCGAACCTGCGAGTCGCGCCCGGTGTCGCATTTTATAGTATATAACGAAAGAGATGAATCAGGTTACAGTTTAGCCACGGCTATACCAGCGGTGTATGTGTATATAAAATTAGGGCAAACAAAAGTTACGCTGCCGCATCCACTGGTTCGAACCTGCGAGTCGCGCCCGGTGTCGCATTTTATAGTATATAACGAAAGAGATGAATCAGGTTACAGTTTAGCCACCACTATACCAGCGGTGTATGTGTGTATAAAATTAGGGCAAACAAAAGTTACGCTGCCGCATCCGCTGGTTCGAACCTGCGAGCCGCGCCCGGTGTCGCATTTCATAGTATGTAACGAAAGAGATGCATCACGTTACAGTTTAGCCACCACTATACCAGCGGTGTATATGTGTATAAAATTAGGGCAAACAAAAGTTACGCTGCCGCATCCGCTGGTTCGAACCTGCGAGTCGCGCCCGGTGTCGCATTTTATAGTATATAACGAAAGAGATGAATCAGGTTACAGTTTAGCCACGGCTATACCAGCGGTGTATGTGTGTATAAAATTAGGGCAAACAAAAGTTACGCTGCCGCATCCGCTGGTTCGAACCTGCGAGCCGCGCGCGGTGTCGCATTTTATAGTATATAACGAAAGAGATGAATCAGGTTACAGTTTAGCCACCGCTATACCAGCGGTGTATGTGTGTATAAAATTAGGGCAAACAAAAGTTACGCTGCCGCATCCGCTGGTTCGAACCTGCGAGTCGCGCCCGGTGTCGCATTTTATAGTATATAACGAAAGAGATGAATCAGGTTACAGTTTAGCCACCACTATACCAGCGGTGTATATGTGTATAAAATTAGGGCAAACAAAAGTTACGCTGCCGCATCCGCTGGTTCGAACCTGCGAGTGGCGCCCGGTGTCGCATTTTATAGTATATAACGAAAGAGATGAATCAGGTTACAGTTTAGCCACGGCTATACCAGCGGTGTATGTGTGTATAAAATTAGGGCAAACAAAAGTTACGCTGCCGCATCCGCTGGTTCGAACCTGCGAGCCGCGCCCGGTGTCGCATTTCATAGTATGTAACGAAAGAGATGCATCACGTTACAGTTTAGCCACCACTATACCAGCGGTGTATATGTGTATAAAATTAGGGCAAACAAAAGTTACGCTGCCGCATCCGCTGGTTCGAACCTGCGAGTCGCGCCCGGTGTCGCATTTTATAGTATATAACGAAAGAGATGAATCAGGTTACAGTTTAGCCACCACTATACCAGCGGTGTATATGTGTATAAAATTAGGGCAAACAAAAGTTACGCTGCCGCATCCGCTGGTTCGAACCTGCGAGTCGCGCCCGGTGTCGCATTTTATAGTATATAACGAAAGAGATGAATCAGGTTACAGTTTAGCCACCACTATACCAGCGGTGTATATGTGTATAAAATTAGGGCAAACAAAAGTTACGCTGCCGCATCCGCTGGTTCGAACCTGCGAGCCGCGCGCGGTGTCGCATTTCATAGTATGTAACGAAAGAGATGAATCAGGTTACAGTTTAGCCACCACTATACCAGCGGTGTATGTGTATATAAAATTAGGGCAAACAAAAGTTACGCTGCCGCATCCGCTGGTTCGAACCTGCGAGCCGCGCCCGGTGTCGCATTTCATAGTATGTAACGAAAGAGATGCATCACGTTACAGTTTAGCCACCACTATACCAGCGGTGTATATGTGTATAAAATTAGGGCAAACAAAAGTTACGCTGCCGCATCCGCTGGTTCGAACCTGCGAGTCGCGCCCGGTGTCGCATTTTATAGTATATAACGAAAGAGATGAATCAGGTTACAGTTTAGCCACCACTATACCAGCGGTGTATATGTGTATAAAATTAGGGCAAACAAAAGTTACGCTGCCGCATCCGCTGGTTCGAACCTGCGAGTCGCGCCCGGTGTCGCATTTTATAGTATATAACGAAAGAGATGAATCAGGTAACAGTTTAGCCTCGGCTATACCAGCGGTGTATGTGTGTATAAAATTAGGGCAAACAAAAGTTAGGCTGCCGCATCCGCTGGTTCGAACCTGCGAGCCGCGCCCGGTGTCGCATTTTATAGTATGTAACGAAAGAGATGAATCAGGTTACAGTTTAGCCACCACTATACCAGCGGTGTATGTGTATATAAAATTAGGGCAAACAAAAGTTACGCTGCCGCATCCGCTGTTTCGAACCTGCGAGCCGCGCCCGGTGTCGCATTTCATAGTATGTAACGAAAGAGATGCATCACGTTACAGATTAGCCACCACTATACCAGCGGTGTATGTGTATATAAAATTGCGGCAAACAAAAGTTACGCTGCCGCATCCGCTGGTTCGAACCTGCGAGCCGCGCCCGGTGTCGCATTTTATAGTATGTAACGAAAGAGATGAATCAGGTAACAGTTTAGCCTCGGCTATACCAGCGGTGTATGTGTATATAAAATTAGGGCAAACAAAAGTTACGCTGCCGCATCCGCTGGTTCGAACCTGCGAGCCGCGCCCGGTGTCGCATTTTATATTATGTAACGAAAGAGATGAATCAGGTAACAGTTTAGCCTCGGCTATACCAGCGGTGTATGTGTATATAAAATTAGGGCAAACAAAAGTTACGCTGCCGCATCCGCTGGTTCGAACCTGCGAGCCGCGCCCGGTGTCGCATTTCATAGTATGTAACGAAAGAGATGCATCACGTTACAGATTAGCCACCACTATACCAGCGGTGTATGTGTATATAAAATTAGGGCAAACAAAAGTTACGCTGCCGCATCCGCTGGTTCGAACCTGCGAGCCGCGCCCGGTGTCGCATTTCATAGTATATAACGAAAGAGATGCATCACGTTACAGATTAGCCACCACTATACCAGCGGTGTATGTGTATATAAAATTAGGGCAAACAAAAGTTACGCTGCCGCATCCGCTGGTTCGAACCTGCGAGCCGCGCCCGGTGTCGCATTTCATAGTATGTAACGAAAGAGATGAATCAGGTTACAGATTAGCCACCACTATACCAGCGGTGTATGTGTATATAAAATTAGGGCAAACAAAAGTTACGCTGCCGCATCCGCTGGTTCGAACCTGCGAGCCGCGCCCGGTGTCGCATTTCATAGTATGTAATGAAAGAGATGAATCAGGTTACAGATTAGCCACCACTATACCAGCGGTGTATGTGTATATAAAATTAGGGCAAACAAAAGTTACGCTGCCGCATCCGCTGGTTCGAACCTGCGAGCCGCGCCCGGTGTCGCATTTCATAGTATGTAACGAAAGAGATGCATCACGTTACAGATTAGCCACCACTATACCAGCGGTGTATGTGTATATAAAATTAGGGCAAACAAAAGTTACGCTGCCGCATCCGCTGGTTCGAACCTGCGAGCCGCGCCCGGTGTCGCATTTTATAGTATGTAACGAAAGAGATGAATCAGGTTACAGTTTAGCCACCACTATACCAGCGGTGTATGTGTATATAAAATTAGGGCAAACAAAAGTTACGCTGCCGCATCCGCTGGTTCGAACCTGCGAGCCGCGCCCGGTGTCGCATTTTATAGTATGTAACGAAAGAGATGAATCAGGTAACAGTTTAGCCTCGGCTATACCAGCGGTGTATGTGTGTATAAAATTAGGGCAAACAAAAGTTAGGCTGCCGCATCCGCTGGTTCGAACCTGCGAGCCGCACCCGGTGTCGCATTTCATAGTATGTAACGAAAGAGATGCATCACGTTACAGATTAGCCACCACTATACCAGCGGTGTATGTGTATATAAAATTAGGGCAAACAAAAGTTACACTGCTGCATCCGCTGGTTCGAACCTGCGAGCAGCGCCCGGTGTCGCATTTTATAGTATGTAACGAAAGAGATGAATCAGGTAACAGTTTAGCCTCGGCTATACCAGCGGTGTATGTGTGTATAAAATTAGGGCAAACAAAAGTTAGGCTGCCGCATCCGCTGGTTCGAACCTGCGAGCCGCGCCCGGTGTCGCATTTTATAGTATGTAACGAAAGAGATGAATCAGGTAACAGTTTAGCCTCGGCTATACCAGCGGTGTATGTGTGTATAAAATTAGGGCAAACAAAAGTTAGGCTGCCGCATCCGCTGGTTCGAACCTGCGAGCCGCGCCCGGTGTCGCATTTTATAGTATGTAGCGAAAGAGATGAATCAGGTTACAGTTTAGCCACCACTATACCAGCGGTGTATGTGTATATAAAATTAGGGCAAACAAAAGTTACGCTGCCGCATCCGCTGGTTCGAACCTGCGAGCAGCGCCCGGTGTCGCATTTCATAGTATGTAACGAAAGAGATGCATCACGTTACAGATAAGCCACCACTATACCAGCGGTGTATGTGTATATAAAATTAGGGCAAACAAAAGTTACGCTGCCGCATCCGCTGGTTCGAACCTGCGAGCAGCGCCCGGTGTCGCATTTCATAGTATGTAACGAAAGAGATGCATCACGTTACAGATAAGCCACCACTATACCAGCGGTGTATGTGTATATAAAATTAGGGCAAACAAAAGTTACGCTGCCGCATCCGCTGGTTCGAACCTGCGAGCCGCGCCCGGTGTCGCATTTCATAGTATGTAACGAAAGAGATGAATCAGGTTACAGATTAGCCACCACTATACCAGCGGTGTATGTGTATATAAAATTAGGGCAAACAAAAGTTACGCTGCCGCATCCGCTGGTTCGAACCTGCGAGCCGCGCCCGGTGTCGCATTTCATAGTATGTAACGAAAGAGATGCATCACGTTACAGATTAGCCACCACTATACCAGCGGTGTATGTGTATATAAAATTAGGGCAAACAAAACTTACGCTGCCGCATCCGCTGGTTGTACCTGCGAGCCGCGCCCGGTGTCGCATTTCATAGTATATAACGAAAGAGATGCATCACGTTACAGATTAGCCACCACTATACCAGCGGTGTATGTGTATATAAAATTAGGGCAAACAAAAGTTACGCTGCCGCATCCGCTGGTTCGAACCTGCGAGCCGCGCCCGGTGTCGCATTTCATAGTATGTAACGAAAGAGATGCATCACGTTACAGATTAGCCACCACTATCCCAGCGGTGTATGTGTATATAAAATTAGGGCAAACAAAAGTTACGCTGCCGCATCCGCTGGTTCGAACCTGCGAGCCGCGCCCGGTGTCGCATTTCATAGTATGTAACGAAAGAGATGCATCACGTTACAGATTAGCCACCACTATACCAGCAGTGTATGTGTATATAAAATTAGGGCAAACAAAAGTTACGCTGCCGCATCCGCTGGTTCGAACCTGCGAGCCGCGCCCGGTGTCGCATTTCATAGTATGTAACGAAAGAGATGCATCACGTTACAGATTAGCCACCACTATCCCAGCGGTGTATGTGTATATAAAATTAGGGCAAACAAAAGTTACGCTGCCGCATCCGCTGGTTCGAACCTGCGAGCCGCGCCCGGTGTCGCATTTCATAGTATGTAACGAAAGAGATGCATCACGTTACAGATTAGCCACCACTATCCCAGCGGTGTATGTGTATATAAAATTAGGGCAAACAAAAGTTACGCTGCCGCATCCGCTGGTTGTACCTGCGAGCCGCGCCCGGTGTCGCATTTCATAGTATATAACGAAAGAGATGCATCACGTTACAGATTAGCCACCACTATACCAGCGGTGTATGTGTATATAAAATTAGGGCAAACAAAAGTTACGCTGCCGCATCCGCTGGTTCGAACCTGCGAGCCGCGCCCGGTGTCGCATTTCATAGTATGTAACGAAAGAGATGCATCACGTTACAGATTAGCCACCACTATCCCAGCGGTGTATGTGTATATAAAATTAGGGCAAACAAAAGTTACGCTGCCGCATCCGCTGGTTCGAACCTGCGAGCCGCGCCCGGTGTCGCATTTCATAGTATGTAACGAAAGAGATGCATCACGTTACAGATTAGCCACCACTATCCCAGCGGTGTATGTGTATATAAAATTAGGGCAAACAAAAGTTACGCTGCCGCTTCCGCTGTTTCGAACCTGCGAGCCGCGCCCGGTGTCGCATTTTATAGTATGTAACGAAAGAGATGAATCAGGTAACAGTTTAGCCTCGGCTATACCAGCGGTGTATGTGTGTATAAAATTAGGGCAAACAAAAGTTAGGCTGCCGCATCCGCTGGTTCGAACCTGCGAGCAGCGCCCGGTGTCGCATTTCATAGTATGTAACGAAAGAGATGCATCACGTTACAGATTAGCCACCACTATACCAGCGGTGTATGTGTATATAAAATTAGGGCAAACAAAAGTTACGCTGCTGCATCCGCTGGTTCGAACCTGCGAGCAGCGCCCGGTGTCGCATCTTATAGTATGTAACGAAAGAGATGAATCAGGTAACAGTTTAGCCTCGGCTATACCAGCGGTGTATGTGTGTATAAAATTAGGGCAAACAAAAGTTACGCTGCTGCATCCGCTGGTTCGAACCTGCGAGCAGCGCCCGGTGTCGCATCTTATAGTATGTAACGAAAGAGATGAATCAGGTAACAGTTTAGCCTCGGCTATACCAGCGGTGTATGTGTGTATAAAATTAGGGCAAACAAAAGTTAGGCTGCCGCATCCGCTGGTTCGAACCTGCGAGCCGCGCCCGGTGTCGCATTTCATAGTATGTAACGAAAGAGATGCATCACGTTACAGATTAGCCACCACTATACCAGCGGTGTATGTGTATATAAAATTAGGGCAAACAAAAGTTACACTGCTGCATCCGCTGGTTCGAACCTGCGAGCAGCGCCCGGTGTCGCATTTTATAGTATGTAACGAAAGAGATGAATCAGGTAACAGTTTAGCCTCGGCTATACCAGCGGTGTATGTGTGTATAAAATTAGGGCAAACAAAAGTTAGGCTGCCGCATCCGCTGGTTCGAACCTGCGAGCCGCGCCCGGTGTCGCATTTCATAGTATGTAACGAAAGAGATGCATCACGTTACAGATTAGCCACCACTATCCCAGCGGTGTATGTGTGTATAAAATTAGGGCAAACAAAAGTTAGGCTGCCGCATCCGCTGGTTCGAACCTGCGAGCCGCGCCCGGTGTCGCATTTCATAGTATGTAACGAAAGAGATGCATCACGTTACAGATTAGCCACCACTATACCAGCGGTGTATGTGTATATAAAATTAGGGCAAACAAAAGTTACGCTGCTGCATCCGCTGGTTCGAACCTGCGAGCAGCGCCCGGTGTCGCATCTTATAGTATGTAACGAAAGAGATGAATCAGGTAACAGTTTAGCCTCGGCTATACCAGCGGTGTATGTGTGTATAAAATTAGGGCAAACAAAAGTTAGGCTGCCGCATCCGCTGGTTCGAACCTGCGAGCCGCGCCCGGTGTCGCATTTCATAGTATGTAACGAAAGAGATGCATCACGTTACAGATTAGCCACCACTATACCAGCGGTGTATGTGTATATAAAATTAGGGCAAACAAAAGTTAGGCTGCCGCATCCGCTGGTTCGAACCTGCGAGCCGCGCCCGGTGTCGCATTTCATAGTATGTAACGAAAGAGATGCATCACGTTACAGATTAGCCACCACTATACCAGCGGTGTATGTGTATATAAAATTAGGGCAAACAAAAGTTACACTGCTGCATCCGCTGGTTCGAACCTGCGAGCAGCGCCCGGTGTCGCATTTTATAGTATGTAACGAAAGAGATGAATCAGGTAACAGTTTAGCCTCGGCTATACCAGCGGTGTATGTGTGTATAAAATTAGGGCAAACAAAAGTTAGGCTGCCGCATCCGCTGGTTCGAACCTGCGAGCCGCGCCCGGTGTCGCATTTTATAGTATGTAACGAAAGAGATGAATCAGGTAACAGTTTAGCCTCGGCTATACCAGCGGTGTATGTGTGTATAAAATTAGGGCAAACAAAAGTTAGGCTGCCGCATCCGCTGGTTCGAACCTGCGAGCCGCGCCCGGTGTCGCATTTTATAGTATGTAGCGAAAGAGATGAATCAGGTTACAGTTTAGCCACCACTATACCAGCGGTGTATGTGTATATAAAATTAGGGCAAACAAAAGTTACGCTGCCGCATCCGCTGGTTCGAACCTGCGAGCAGCGCCCGGTGTCGCATTTCATAGTATGTAACGAAAGAGATGCATCACGTTACAGATTAGCCACCACTTTACCAGCGGTGTATGTGTATATAAAATTAGGGCAAACAAAAGTTACGCTGCCGCATCCGCTGGTTCGAACCTGCGAGCCGCGCCCGGTGTCGCATTTCATAGTATGTAACGAAAGAGATGAATCAGGTTACAGATTAGCCACCACTATACCAGCGGTGTATGTGTATATAAAATTAGGGCAAACAAAAGTTACGCTGCCGCATCCGCTGGTTCGAACCTGCGAGCCGCGCCCGGTGTCGCATTTCATAGTATGTAACGAAAGAGATGCATCACGTTACAGATTAGCCACCACTATACCAGCGGTGTATGTGTATATAAAATTAGGGCAAACAAAAGTTACGCTGCCGCATCCGCTGGTTCGAACCTGCGAGCCGCGCCCGGTGTCGCATTTCATAGTATATAACGAAAGAGATGCATCACGTTACAGATTAGCCACCACTATACCAGCGGTGTATGTGTATATAAAATTAGGGCAAACAAAAGTTACGCTGCCGCATCCGCTGGTTCGAACCTGCGAGCCGCGCCCGGTGTCGCATTTCATAGTATGTAACGAAAGAGATGCATCACGTTACAGATTAGCCACCACTATCCCAGCGGTGTATGTGTATATAAAATTAGGGCAAACAAAAGTTACGCTGCCGCATCCGCTGGTTCGAACCTGCGAGCCGCGCCCGGTGTCGCATTTCATAGTATGTAACGAAAGAGATGCATCACGTTACAGATTAGCCACCACTATACCAGCAGTGTATGTGTATATAAAATTAGGGCAAACAAAAGTTACGCTGCCGCTTCCGCTGTTTCGAACCTGCGAGCCGCGCCCGGTGTCGCATTTTATAGTATGTAACGAAAGAGATGAATCAGGTAACAGTTTAGCCTCGGCTATACCAGCGGTGTATGTGTGTATAAAATTAGGGCAAACAAAAGTTAGGCTGCCGCATCCGCTGGTTCGAACCTGCGAGCCGCGCCCGGTGTCGCATTTCATAGTATGTAACGAAAGAGATGCATCACGTTACAGATTAGCCACCACTATACCAGCGGTGTATGTGTATATAAAATTAGGGCAAACAAAAGTTACGCTGCTGCATCCGCTGGTTCGAACCTGCGAGCAGCGCCCGGTGTCGCATCTTATAGTATGTAACGAAAGAGATGAATCAGGTAACAGTTTAGCCTCGGCTATACCAGCGGTGTATGTGTGTATAAAATTAGGGCAAACAAAAGTTAGGCTGCCGCATCCGCTGGTTCGAACCTGCGAGCCGCGCCCGGTGTCGCATTTCATAGTATGTAACGAAAGAGATGCATCACGTTACAGATTAGCCACCACTATACCAGCGGTGTATGTGTATATAAAATTAGGGCAAACAAAAGTTACGCTGCCGCATCCGCTGGTTCGAACCTGCGAGCCACGCCCGGTGTCGCATTTCATAGTATGTAACGAAAGAGATGCATCACGTTACAGATTAGCCACCACTATACCAGCAGTGTATGTGTATATAAAATTAGGGCAAACAAAAGTTACGCAGCCGCTTCCGCTGTTTCGAACCTGCGAGCCGCGCCCGGTGTCGCATTTTATAGTATGTAACGAAAGAGATGAATCAGGTAACAGTTTAGCCTCGGCTATACCAGCGGTGTATGTGTATATAAAATTAGGGCAAACAAAAGTTAGGCTGCCGCATCCGCTGGTTCGAACCTGCGAGCCGCGCCCGGTGTCGCATTTCATAGTATGTAACGAAAGAGATGCATCACGTTACAGATTAGCCACCACTATACCAGCGGTGTATGTGTATATAAAATTAGGGCAAACAAAAGTTACGCTGCTGCATCCGCTGGTTCGAACCTGCGAGCAGCGCCCGGTGTCGCATTTTATAGTATGTAACGAAAGAGATGAATCAGGTAACAGTTTAGCCTCGGCTATACCAGCGGTGTATGTGTGTATAAAATTAGGGCAAACAAAAGTTAGGCTGCCGCATCCGCTGGTTCGAACCTGCGAGCCGCGCCCGGTGTCGCATTTTATAGTATGTAACGAAAGAGATGAATCAGGTAACAGTTTAGCCTCGGCTATACCAGCGGTGTATGTGTGTATAAAATTAGGGCAAACAAAAGTTAGGCTGCCGCATCCGCTGGTTCGAACCTGCGAGCCGCGCCCGGTGTCGCATTTTATAGTATGTAACGAAAGAGATGCATCACGTTACAGATTAGCCACCACTATACCAGCAGTGTATGTGTATATAAAATTAGGGCAAACAAAAGTTACGCTGCCGCATCCGCTGGTTCGAACCTGCGAGCAGCGCCCGGTGTCGCATTTTATAGTATGTAACGAAAGAGATGCATCACGTTACAGATTAGCCACCACTATACCAGCAGTGTATGTGTATATAAAATTAGGGCAAACAAAAGTTACGCTGCCGCTTCCGCTGTTTCGAACCTGCGAGCCGCGCCCGGTGTCGCATTTTATAGTATGTAACGAAAGAGATGAATCAGGTAACAGTTTAGCCTCGGCTATACCAGCGGTGTATGTGTGTATAAAATTAGGGCAAACAAAAGTTAGGCTGCCGCATCCGCTGGTTCGAACCTGCGAGCCGCGCCCGGTGTCGCATTTTATAGTATGTAACGAAAGAGATGAATCAGGTTACAGTTTAGCCACCACTATACCAGCGGTGTATGTGTATATAAAATTAGGGCAAACAAAAGTTACGCTGCCGCATCCGCTGGTTCGAAACTGCGAGCAGCGCCCGGTGTCGCATTTTATAGTATGTAACGAAAGAGATGAATCAGGTAACAGTTTAGCCTCGGCTATACCAGCGGTGTATGTGTGTATAAAATTAGGGCAAACAAAAGTTACGCTGCCGCATCCGCTGGTTCGAACCTGCGAGCCGCGCCCGGTGTCGCATTTTATAGTATGTAACGAAAGAGATGCATAACGTTACAGTTTAGCCACCACTTTACCAGCGGTGTATGTGTGTATAAAATTAGGGGAAACAAAAGTTACGCTGCCGCATCCGCTGGTTCGAACCTGCGAGCCGCGCCCGGTGTCGCATTTTATAGTATGTAACGAAAGAGATGAATCAGGTTACAGTTTAGCCACCACTGTACCAGCGGTGTATGTGTATATAAAATTAGGGCAAACAAAAGTTACGCTGCCGCTTCCGCTGTTTCGAACCTGCGAGCCGCGCCCGGTGTCGCATTTTATAGTATGTAACGAAAGAGATGAATCAGGTAACAGTTTAGCCTCGGCTATACCAGCGGTGTATGTGTGTATAAAATTAGGGCAAACAAAAGTTAGGCTGCCGCATCCGCTGGTTCGAACCTGCGAGCCGCGCCCGGTGTCGCATTTTATAGTATGTAACGAAAGAGATGAATCAGGTTACAGTTTAGCCACCACTATACCAGCGGTGTATGTGTATATAAAATTAGGGCAAACAAAAGTTACGCTGCCGCATCCGCTGGTTCGAAACTGCGAGCAGCGCCCGGTGTCGCATTTTATAGTATGTAACGAAAGAGATGAATCAGGTAACAGTTTAGCCTCGGCTATACCAGCGGTGTATGTGTGTATAAAATTAGGGCAAACAAAAGTTACGCTGCCGCATCCGCTGGTTCGAACCTGCGAGCCGCGCCCGGTGTCGCATTTTATAGTATGTAACGAAAGAGATGCATAACGTTACAGTTTAGCCACCACTTTACCAGCGGTGTATGTGTGTATAAAATTAGGGGAAACAAAAGTTACGCTGCCGCATCCGCTGGTTCGAACCTGCGAGCCGCGCCCGGTGTCGCATTTTATAGTATGTAACGAAAGAGATGAATCAGGTTACAGTTTAGCCACCACTGTACCAGCGGTGTATGTGTATATAAAATTAGGGCAAACAAAAGTTACGCTGCCGCATCCGCTGGTTCGAACCTGCGAGCAGCGCCCGGTGTCGCATTTTATAGTATGTAACGAAAGAGATGCATCACGTTACAGATTAGCCACCACTATACCAGCGGTGTATGTGTGTATAAAATTAGGGCAAACAAAAGTTAGGCTGCCGCATCCGCTGGTTCGAACCTGCGAGCCGCGCCCGGTGTCGCATTTTATAGTATGTAACGAAAGAGATGAATCAGGTTACAGTTTAGCCACCACTATACCAGCGGTGTATGTGTATATAAAATTAGGGCAAACAAAAGTTACGCTGCCGCATCCGCTGGTTCGAAACTGCGAGCAGCGCCCGGTGTCGCATTTTATAGTATGTAACGAAAGAGATGAATCAGGTAACAGTTTAGCCTCGGCTATACCAGCGGTGTATGTGTGTATAAAATTAGGGCAAACAAAAGTTACGCTGCCGCATCCGCTGGTTCGAACCTGCGAGCCGCGCCCGGTGTCGCATTTTATAGTATGTAACGAAAGAGATGCATAACGTTACAGTTTAGCCACCACTTTACCAGCGGTGTATGTGTGTATAAAATTAGGGGAAACAAAAGTTACGCTGCCGCATCCGCTGGTTCGAACCTGCGAGCCGCGCCCGGTGTCGCATTTTATAGTATGTAACGAAAGAGATGAATCAGGTTACAGTTTAGCCACCACTGTACCAGCGGTGTATGTGTATATAAAATTAGGGCAAACAAAAGTTACGCTGCCGCATCCGCTGGTTCGAACCTGCGAGCAGCGCCCGGTGTCGCATTTTATAGTATGTAACGAAAGAGATGCATCACGTTACAGATTAGCCACCACTATACCAGCAGTGTATGTGTATATAAAATTAGGGCAAACAAAAGTTACGCTGCCGCTTCCGCTGTTTCGAACCTGCGAGCCGCGCCCGGTGTCGCATTTTATAGTATGTAACGAAAGAGATGAATCAGGTAACAGTTTAGCCTCGGCTATACCAGCGGTGTATGTGTGTATAAAATTAGGGCAAACAAAAGTTAGGCTGCCGCATCCGCTGGTTCGAACCTGCGAGCCGCGCCCGGTGTCGCATTTTATAGTATGTAACGAAAGAGATGAATCAGGTTACAGTTTAGCCACCACTATACCAGCGGTGTATGTGTATATAAAATTAGGGCAAACAAAAGTTACGCTGCCGCATCCGCTGGTTCGAAACTGCGAGCAGCGCCCGGTGTCGCATTTTATAGTATGTAACGAAAGAGATGAATCAGGTAACAGTTTAGCCTCGGCTATACCAGCGGTGTATGTGTGTATAAAATTAGGGCAAACAAAAGTTACGCTGCCGCATCCGCTGGTTCGAACCTGCGAGCCGCGCCCGGTGTCGCATTTTATAGTATGTAACGAAAGAGATGCATAACGTTACAGTTTAGCCACCACTTTACCAGCGGTGTATGTGTGTATAAAATTAGGGGAAACAAAAGTTACGCTGCCGCATCCGCTGGTTCGAACCTGCGAGCCGCGCCCGGTGTCGCATTTTATAGTATGTAACGAAAGAGATGAATCAGGTTACAGTTTAGCCACCACTGTACCAGCGGTGTATGTGTATATAAAATTAGGGCAAACAAAAGTTACGCTGCCGCATCCGCTGGTTCGAACCTGCGAGCCGCGCCCGGTGTCGCATTTTATAGTATGTAACGAAAGAGATGAATCAGGTAACAGTTTAGCCTCGGCTATACCAGCGGTGTATGTGTGTATAAAATTAGGGCAAACAAAAGTTACGCTGCCGCATCCGCTGGTTCGAACCTGCGAGCCGCGCCCGGTGTCGCATTTTATAGTATGTAACGAAAGAGATGAATCAGGTTACAGTTTAGCCACCACTGTACCAGCGGTGTATGTGTATATAAAATTAGGGCAAACAAAAGTTACGCTGCCGCTTCCGCTGTTTCGAACCTGCGAGCCGCGCCCGGTGTCGCATTTTATAGTATGTAACGAAAGAGATGAATCAGGTAACAGTTTAGCCTCGGCTATACCAGCGGTGTATGTGTGTATAAAATTAGGGCAAACAAAAGTTAGGCTGCCGCATCCGCTGGTTCGAACCTGCGAGCCGCGCCCGGTGTCGCATTTTATAGTATGTAACGAAAGAGATGAATCAGGTTACAGTTTAGCCACCACTATACCAGCGGTGTATGTGTATATAAAATTAGGGCAAACAAAAGTTACGCTGCCGCATCCGCTGGTTCGAAACTGCGAGCAGCGCCCGGTGTCGCATTTTATAGTATGTAACGAAAGAGATGAATCAGGTAACAGTTTAGCCTCGGCTATACCAGCGGTGTATGTGTGTATAAAATTAGGGCAAACAAAAGTTACGCTGCCGCATCCGCTGGTTCGAACCTGCGAGCCGCGCCCGGTGTCGCATTTTATAGTATGTAACGAAAGAGATGCATAACGTTACAGTTTAGCCACCACTTTACCAGCGGTGTATGTGTGTATAAAATTAGGGGAAACAAAAGTTACGCTGCCGCATCCGCTGGTTCGAACCTGCGAGCCGCGCCCGGTGTCGCATTTTATAGTATGTAACGAAAGAGATGAATCAGGTTACAGTTTAGCCACCACTGTACCAGCGGTGTATGTGTATATAAAATTAGGGCAAACAAAAGTTACGCTGCCGCATCCGCTGGTTCGAACCTGCGAGCAGCGCCCGGTGTCGCATTTTATAGTATGTAACGAAAGAGATGCATCACGTTACAGATTAGCCACCACTATACCAGCAGTGTATGTGTATATAAAATTAGGGCAAACAAAAGTTACGCTGCCGCTTCCGCTGTTTCGAACCTGCGAGCCGCGCCCGGTGTCGCATTTTATAGTATGTAACGAAAGAGATGAATCAGGTAACAGTTTAGCCTCGGCTATACCAGCGGTGTATGTGTGTATAAAATTAGGGCAAACAAAAGTTAGGCTGCCGCATCCGCTGGTTCGAACCTGCGAGCCGCGCCCGGTGTCGCATTTTATAGTATGTAACGAAAGAGATGAATCAGGTTACAGTTTAGCCACCACTATACCAGCGGTGTATGTGTATATAAAATTAGGGCAAACAAAAGTTACGCTGCCGCATCCGCTGGTTCGAAACTGCGAGCAGCGCCCGGTGTCGCATTTTATAGTATGTAACGAAAGAGATGAATCAGGTAACAGTTTAGCCTCGGCTATACCAGCGGTGTATGTGTGTATAAAATTAGGGCAAACAAAAGTTACGCTGCCGCATCCGCTGGTTCGAACCTGCGAGCCGCGCCCGGTGTCGCATTTTATAGTATGTAACGAAAGAGATGCATAACGTTACAGTTTAGCCACCACTTTACCAGCGGTGTATGTGTGTATAAAATTAGGGGAAACAAAAGTTACGCTGCCGCATCCGCTGGTTCGAACCTGCGAGCCGCGCCCGGTGTCGCATTTTATAGTATGTAACGAAAGAGATGAATCAGGTTACAGTTTAGCCACCACTGTACCAGCGGTGTATGTGTATATAAAATTAGGGCAAACAAAAGTTACGCTGCCGCATCCGCTGGTTCGAACCTGCGAGCCGCGCCCGGTGTCGCATTTTATAGTATGTAACGAAAGAGATGAATCAGGTAACAGTTTAGCCTCGGCTATACCAGCGGTGTATGTGTGTATAAAATTAGGGCAAACAAAAGTTACGCTGCCGCATCCGCTGGTTCGAACCTGCGAGCAGCGCCCGGTGTCGCATTTTATAGAATGTAACGAAAGAGATGAATCACGTTACAGATTAGCCACCACTATACCAGCGGTGTATGTGTATATAAAATTAGGGCAAACAAAAGTTACGCTGCCGCATCCGCTGGTTCGAACCTGCGAGCCGCGCATGGTGTCGCATTTTATAGTATGTAACGAAAGAGATGAATCAGGTAACAGTTTAGCCTCGGCTATACCAGCGGTGTATGTGTGTATAAAATTAGGGCAAACAAAAGTTACGCTGCCGCATCCGCTGGTTCGAACCTGCGAGCAGCGCCCGGTGTCGCATTTTATAGTATGTAACGAAAGAGATGAATCAGGTTACAGTTTAGCCACCACTGTACCAGCGGTGTATGTGTATATAAAATTAGGGCAAACAAAAGTTACGCTGCCGCATCCGCTGGTTCGAACCTGCGAGCCGCGCCCGGTGTCGCATTTCATAGTATATAACAAAAGAGATGCATCACGTTACAGATTAGCCACCACTATACCAGCAGTGTATGTGTGTATAAAATTAGGGTAAACAAAAGTTACGCTGCCGCATCCGCTGGTTCGAACCTGCGAGCCGCGCCCGGTGTCGCATTTTATAGTATGTAACGAAAGAGATGAATCAGGTTACAGTTTCGCCTCGGCTATACCAGCGGTGTATGTGTGTATAAAATTAGGGCAAACAAAAGTTAGGCTGCCGCATCCGCTGGTTCGAACCTGCGAGCCGCGCCCGGTGTCGCATTTCATAGTATATAACAAAAGAGATGCATCACGTTACAGATTAGCCACCACTATACCAGCAGTGTATGTGTGTATAAAATTAGGGCAAACAAAAGTTACGCTGCCGCATCCGCTGGTTCGAACCTGCGAGCAGCGCCCGGTGTCGCATTTTAAAGAATGTAACGAAAGAGATGAATCAGGTAACAGTTTCGCCTCGGCTATACCAGCGGTGTATGTGTGTATAAAATTAGGGCAAACAAAAGTTAGGCTGCCGCATCCGCTGGTTCGAACCTGCGAGCCGCGCCCGGTGTCGCATTTTATAGTATGTAACGAAAGAGATGAATCAGGTTACAGTTTAGCCACCACTAAACCAGCGGTGTGTGTGTATATAAAATTAGGGCAAACAAAAGTTACGCTGCCGCATCCGCTGGTTCGAACCTGCGAGCAGCGCCCGGTGTCGCATTTTATAGTATGTAACGAAAGAGATGAATCAGGTAACAGTTTAGCCTCGGCTATACCAGCGGTGTATGTGTGTATAAAATTAGGGCAAACAAAAGTTACGCTGCCGCATCCGCTGGTTCGAACCTGCGAGCCGCGCCCGGTGTCGCATTTTATAGTATGTAACGAAAGAGATGCATAACGTTACAGTTTAGCCACCACTTTACCAGCGGTGTATGTGTGTATAAAATTAGGGCAAACAAAAGTTACGCTGCCGCATCCGCTGGTTCGAACCTGCGAGCCGCGCCCGGTGTCGCATTTCATAGTATGTAACGAAAGAGATGCATCACGTTACAGATTAGCCACCACTATACCAGCGGTGTATGTGTATATAAAATTAGGGCAAACAAAAGTTACGCTGCCGCATCCGCTGGTTCGAACCTGCGAGCCGCGCCCGGTGTCGCATTTCATAGTATATAACGAAAGAGATGCATCACGTTACAGATTAGCCACCACTATACCAGCGGTGTATGTGTTTATACAATTAGGGCAAACAAAAGTTACGCTGCCGCATCCGCTGGTTCGAACCTGCGAGCCGCGCCCGGTGTCGCATTTCATAGTATATAACGAAAGAGATGCATCACGTTACAGATTAGCCACCACTATACCAGCGGTGTATGTGTATATACAATTAGGGCAAACAAAAGTTACGCTGCCGCATCCGCTGGTTCGAACCTGCGAGCCGCGCCCGGTGTCGCATTTCATAGTATGTAACGAAAGAGATGCATCACGTTACAGATTAGCCACCACTATACCAGCGGTGTATGTGTATATAAAATTAGGGCAAACAAAAGTTACACTGCTGCATCCGCTGGTTCGAACCTGCGAGCAGCGCCCGGTGTCGCATTTTATAGTATGTAACGAAAGAGATGAATCAGGTAACAGTTTAGCCTCGGATATACCAGCGGTGTATGTGTGTATAAAATTAGGGCAAACAAAAGTTAGGCTGCCGCATCCGCTGGTTCGAACCTGCGAGCCGCGCCCGGTGTCGCATTTTATAGTATGTAACGAAAGAGATGAATCAGGTAACAGTTTAGCCTCGGCTATACCAGCGGTGTATGTGTGTATAAAATTAGGGCAAACAAAAGTTAGGCTGCCGCATCCGCTGGTTCGAACCTGCGAGCCGCGCCCGGTGTCGCATTTTATAGTATGTAACGAAAGAGATGAATCAGGTAACAGTTTAGCCTCGGCTATACCAGCGGTGTATGTGTGTATAAAATTAGGGCAAACAAAAGTTAGGCTGCCGCATCCGCTGGTTCGAACCTGCGAGCCGCGCCCGGTGTCGCATTTCATAGTATGTAACGAAAGAGATGCATCACGTTACAGATTAGCCACCACTATACCAGCGGTGTATGTGTATATAAAATTAGGGCAAACAAAAGTTACGCTGCCGCATCCGCTGGTTCGAACCTGCGAGTAGCGCCCGGTGTCGCATTTTATAGTATGTAACGAAAGAGATGAATCAGGTAACAGTTTAGCCTCGGCTATACCAGCGGTGTATGTGTGTATAAAATTAGGGCAAACAAAAGTTACGCTGCCGCATCCGCTGGTTCGAACCTGCGAGCCGCGCCCGGTGTCGCATTTTATAGTATGTAACGAAAGAGATGCATAACGTTACAGTTTAGCCACCACTTTACCAGCGGTGTATGTGTGTATAAAATTAGGGCAAACAAAAGTTACGCTGCCGCATCCGCTGGTTCGAACCTGCGAGCCGCGCCCGGTGTCGCATTTCATAGTATGTAACGAAAGAGATGCATCACGTTACAGATTAGCCACCACTATACCAGCGGTGTATGTGTATATAAAATTAGGGCAAACAAAAGTTACGCTGCCGCATCCGCTGGTTCGAACCTGCGAGCCGCGCCCGGTGTCGCATTTCATAGTATATAACGAAAGAGATGCATCACGTTACAGATTAGCCACCACTATACCAGCGGTGTATGTGTTTATACAATTAGGGCAAACAAAAGTTACGCTGCCGCATCCGCTGGTTCGAACCTGCGAGCCGCGCCCGGTGTCGCATTTCATAGTATATAACGAAAGAGATGCATCACGTTACAGATTAGCCACCACTATACCAGCGGTGTATGTGTATATACAATTAGGGCAAACAAAAGTTACGCTGCCGCATCCGCTGGTTCGAACCTGCGAGCCGCGCCCGGTGTCGCATTTCATAGTATGTAACGAAAGAGATGCATCACGTTACAGATTAGCCACCACTATACCAGCGGTGTATGTGTATATAAAATTAGGGCAAACAAAAGTTACACTGCTGCATCCGCTGGTTCGAACCTGCGAGCAGCGCCCGGTGTCGCATTTTATAGTATGTAACGAAAGAGATGAATCAGGTAACAGTTTAGCCTCGGATATACCAGCGGTGTATGTGTGTATAAAATTAGGGCAAACAAAAGTTAGGCTGCCGCATCCGCTGGTTCGAACCTGCGAGCCGCGCCCGGTGTCGCATTTTATAGTATGTAACGAAAGAGATGAATCAGGTAACAGTTTAGCCTCGGCTATACCAGCGGTGTATGTGTGTATAAAATTAGGGCAAACAAAAGTTAGGCTGCCGCATCCGCTGGTTCGAACCTGCGAGCCGCGCCCGGTGTCGCATTTCATAGTATGTAACGAAAGAGATGCATCACGTTACAGATTAGCCACCACTATACCAGCGGTGTATGTGTATATAAAATTAGGGCAAACAAAAGTTACACTGCTGCATCCGCTGGTTCGAACCTGCGAGCAGCGCCCGGTGTCGCATTTTATAGTATGTAACGAAAGAGATGAATCAGGTAACAGTTTAGCCTCGGATATACCAGCGGTGTATGTGTGTATAAAATTAGGGCAAACAAAAGTTAGGCTGCCGCATCCGCTGGTTCGAACCTGCGAGCCGCGCCCGGTGTCGCATTTTATAGTATGTAACGAAAGAGATGAATCAGGTAACAGTTTAGCCTCGGCTATACCAGCGGTGTATGTGTGTATAAAATTAGGGCAAACAAAAGTTAGGCTGCCGCATCCGCTGGTTCGAACCTGCGAGCCGCGCCCGGTGTCGCATTTTATAGTATGTAGCGAAAGAGATGAATCAGGTTACAGTTTAGCCACCACTATACCAGCGGTGTATGTGTATATAAAATTAGGGCAAACAAAAGTTACGCTGCCGCATCCGCTGGTTCGAACCTGCGAGCCGCGCCCGGTGTCGCATTTCATAGTATATAACGAAAGAGATGCATCACGTTACAGATTAGCCACCACTATACCAGCGGTGTATGTGTATATACAATTAGGGCAAACAAAAGTTACGCTGCCGCATCCGCTGGTTCGAACCTGCGAGCCGCGCCCGGTGTCGCATTTCATAGTATGTAACGAAAGAGATGCATCACGTTACAGATTAGCCACCACTATACCAGCGGTGTATGTGTATATAAAATTAGGGCAAACAAAAGTTACACTGCTGCATCCGCTGGTTCGAACCTGCGAGCAGCGCCCGGTGTCGCATTTTATAGTATGTAACGAAAGAGATGAATCAGGTAACAGTTTAGCCTCGGATATACCAGCGGTGTATGTGTGTATAAAATTAGGGCAAACAAAAGTTAGGCTGCCGCATCCGCTGGTTCGAACCTGCGAGCCGCGCCCGGTGTCGCATTTTATAGTATGTAACGAAAGAGATGAATCAGGTAACAGTTTAGCCTCGGCTATACCAGCGGTGTATGTGTGTATAAAATTAGGGCAAACAAAAGTTACGCTGCCGCTTCCGCTGTTTCGAACCTGCGAGCCGCGCCCGGTGTCGCATTTTATAGTATGTAACGAAAGAGATGAATCAGGTAACAGTTTAGCCTCGGCTATACCAGCGGTGTATGTGTGTATAAAATTAGGGCAAACAAAAGTTAGGCTGCCGCATCCGCTGGTTCGAACCTGCGAGCCGCGCCCGGTGTCGCATTTCATAGTATGTAACGAAAGAGATGCATCACGTTACAGATTAGCCACCACTATACCAGCGGTGTATGTGTATATAAAATTAGGGCAAACAAAAGTTACACTGCTGCATCCGCTGGTTCGAACCTGCGAGCAGCGCCCGGTGTCGCATTTTATAGTATGTAACGAAAGAGATGAATCAGGTAACAGTTTAGCCTCGGATATACCAGCGGTGTATGTGTGTATAAAATTAGGGCAAACAAAAGTTAGGCTGCCGCATCCGCTGGTTCGAACCTGCGAGCCGCGCCCGGTGTCGCATTTTATAGTATGTAACGAAAGAGATGAATCAGGTAACAGTTTAGCCTCGGCTATACCAGCGGTGTATGTGTGTATAAAATTAGGGCAAACAAAAGTTAGGCTGCCGCATCCGCTGGTTCGAACCTGCGAGCCGCGCCCGGTGTCGCATTTTATAGTATGTAGCGAAAGAGATGAATCAGGTTACAGTTTAGCCACCACTATACCAGCGGTGTATGTGTATATAAAATTAGGGCAAACAAAAGTTACGCTGCCGCATCCGCTGGTTCGAACCTGCGAGCAGCGCCCGGTGTCGCATTTCATAGTATGTAACGAAAGAGATGCATCACGTTACAGATAAGCCACCACTATACCAGCGGTGTATGTGTATATAAAATTAGGGCAAACAAAAGTTACGCTGCCGCATCCGCTGTTTCGAACCTGCGAGCCGCGCCCGGTGTCGCATTTCATAGTATGTAACGAAAGAGATGCATCACGTTACAGATTAGCCACCACTTTACCAGCGGTGTATGTGTATATAAAATTAGGGCAAACAAAAGTTACGCTGCCGCATCCGCTGGTTCGAACCTGCGAGCCGCGCCCGGTGTCGCATTTCATAGTGTGTAACGAAAGAGATGCATCACGTTACAGATTAGCCACCACTATACCAGCGGTGTATGTGTATATAAAATTAGGGCAAACAAAAGTTACGCTGCCGCATCCACTGGTTCGAACCTGCGAGCCGCGCCCGGTGTCGCATTTCATAGTATGTAACGAAAGAGATGAATCAGGTTACAGATTAGCCACCACTATACCAGCGGTGTATGTGTATATAAAATTAGGGCAAACAAAAGTTACGCTGCCGCATCCGCTGGTTCGAACCTGCGAGCCGCGCCCGGTGTCGCATTTCATAGTGTGTAACGAAAGAGATGCATCACGTTACAGATTATCCACCACTATACCAGCGGTGTATGTGTATATAAAATTAGGGCAAACAAAAGTTACGCTGCCGCATCCGCTGGTTCGAGCCTGCGAGCCGCGCCCGGTGTCGCATTTCATAGTATGTAACGAAAGAGATGCATCACGTTACAGATTAGCCACCACTATCCCAGCGGTGTATGTGTGTATAAAATTAGGGCAAACAAAAGTTAGGCTGCCGCATCCGCTGGTTCGAACCTGCGAGCCGCGCCCGGTGTCGCATTTCATAGTATGTAACGAAAGAGATGCATCACGTTACAGATTAGCCACCACTATACCAGCGGTGTATGTGTATATAAAATTAGGGCAAACAAAAGTTACGCTGCCGCATCCGCTGGTTCGAACCTGCGAGCCGCGCCCGGTGTCGCATTTCATAGTATGTAACGAAAGAGATGCATCACGTTACAGATTAGCCACCACTATCCCAGCGGTGTATGTGTATATAAAATTAGGGCAAACAAAAGTTACGCTGCCGCATCCGCTGGTTCGAACCTGCGAGCCGCGCCCGGTGTCGCATTTCATAGTATGTAACGAAAGAGATGAATCAGGTTACAGATTAGCCACCACTATCCCAGCGGTGTATGTGTGTATAAAATTAGGGCAAACAAAAGTTAGGCTGCCGCATCCGCTGGTTCGAACCTGCGAGCCGCGCCCGGTGTCGCATTTCATAGTATGTAACGAAAGAGATGCATCACGTTACAGATTAGCCACCACTTTACCAGCGGTGTATGTGTATATAAAATTAGGGCAAACAAAAGTTACGCTGCCGCATCCGCTGGTTCGAACCTGCGAGCCGCGCCCGGTGTCGCATTTCATAGTGTGTAACGAAAGAGATGCATCACGTTACAGATTAGCCACCACTATACCAGCGGTGTATGTGTATATAAAATTAGGGCAAACAAAAGTTACGCTGCCGCATCCACTGGTTCGAACCTGCGAGCCGCGCCCGGTGTCGCATTTCATAGTATGTAACGAAAGAGATGAATCAGGTTACAGATTAGCCACCACTATACCAGCGGTGTATGTGTATATAAAATTAGGGCAAACAAAAGTTACGCTGCCGCATCCGCTGGTTCGAACCTGCGAGCCGCGCCCGGTGTCGCATTTCATAGTGTGTAACGAAAGAGATGCATCACGTTACAGATTAGCCACTACTATCCCAGCGGTGTATGTGTATATAAAATTAGGGCAAACAAAAGTTACGCTGCCGCATCCGCTGGTTCGAACCTGCGAGCCGCGCCCGGTGTCGCATTTCATAGTATGTAACGAAAGAGATGCATCACGTTACAGATTAGCCACCACTATCCCAGCGGTGTATGTGTGTATAAAATTAGGGCAAACAAAAGTTAGGCTGCCGCATCCGCTGGTTCGAACCTGCGAGCCGCGCCCGGTGTCGCATTTCATAGTATGTAACGAAAGAGATGCATCACGTTACAGATTAGCCACCACTATACCAGCGGTGTATGTGTATATAAAATTAGGGCAAACAAAAGTTACGCTGCCGCATCCGCTGGTTCGAACCTGCGAGCCGCGCCCGGTGTCGCATTTCATAGTATGTAACGAAAGAGATGCATCACGTTACAGATTAGCCACCACTATCCCAGCGGTGTATGTGTATATAAAATTAGGGCAAACAAAAGTTACGCTGCCGCATCCGCTGGTTCGAACCTGCGAGCCGCGCCCGGTGTCGCATTTCATAGTATGTAACGAAAGAGATGGATCACGTTACAGATTAGCCACCACTATACCAGCAGTGTATGTGTATATAAAATTAGGGCAAACAAAAGTTACGCTGCCGCTTCCGCTGTTTCGAACCTGCGAGCCGCGCCCGGTGTCGCATTTTATAGTATGTAACGAAAGAGATGAATCAGGTAACAGTTTAGCCTCGGCTATACCAGCGGTGTATGTGTGTATAAAATTAGGGCAAACAAAAGTTAGGCTGCCGCATCCGCTGGTTCGAACCTGCGAGCCGCGCCCGGTGTCGCATTTCATAGTATGTAACGAAAGAGATGCATCACGTTACAGATTAGCCAACACTATACCAGCGGTGTATGTGTATATAAAATTAGGGCAAACAAAAGTTACGCTGCCGCATCCGCTGGTTCGAACCTGCGAGCTGTGCCCGGTGTCGCATTTTATAGTATGTAACGAAAGAGATGAATCAGGTAACAGTTTAGCCTCGGCTATACCAGCGGTGTATGTGTGTATAAAATTAGGGCAAACAAAAGTTAGGCTGCCGCATCCGCTGGTTCGAACCTGCGAGCCGCGCCCGGTGTCGCATTTCATAGTATGTAACGAAAGAGATGCATCACGTTACAGATTAGCCACCACTATACCAGCGGTGTATGTGTATATAAAATTAGGGCAAACAAAAGTTACGCTGCTGCATCCGCTGGTTCGAACCTGCGAGCAGCGCCCGGTGTCGCATTTTATAGTATGTAACGAAAGAGATGAATCAGGTAACAGTTTAGCCTCGGCTATACCAGCGGTGTATGTGTGTATAAAATTAGGGCAAACAAAAGTTAGGCTGCCGCATCCGCTGGTTCGAACCTGCGAGCAGCGCCCGGTGTCGCATATTATAGTATGTAACGAAAGAGATGAATCAGGTAACAGTTTAGCCTCGGCTATACCAGCGGTGTATGTGTGTATAAAATTAGGGCAAACAAAAGTTAGGCTGCCGCATCCGCTGGTTCGAACCTGCGAGCCGCGCCCGGTGTCGCATTTTATAGTATGTAACGAAAGAGATGAATCAGGTAACAGTTTAGCCTCGGCTATACCAGCGGTGTATGTGTGTATAAAATTAGGGCAAACAAAAGTTAGGCTGCCGCATCCGCTGGTTCGAACCTGCGAGCCGCGCCCGGTGTCGCATTTTATAGTATGTAGCGAAAGAGATGAATCAGGTTACAGTTTAGCCACCACTATACCAGCGGTGTATGTGTATATAAAATTAGGGCAAACAAAAGTTACGCTGCTGCATCCGCTGGTTCGAACCTGCGAGCAGCGCCCGGTGTCGCATTTTATAGTATGTAACGAAAGAGATGAATCAGGTAACAGTTTAGCCTCGGCTATACCAGCGGTGTATGTGTGTATAAAATTAGGGCAAACAAAAGTTAGGCTGCCGCATCCGCTGGTTCGAACCTGCGAGCCGCGCCCGGTGTCGCATTTTATAGTATGTAACGAAAGAGATGAATCAGGTAACAGTTTAGCCTCGGCTATACCAGCGGTGTATGTGTGTATAAAATTAGGGCAAACAAAAGTTAGGCTGCCGCATCCGCTGGTTCGAACCTGCGAGCCACGCCCGGTGTCGCATTTTATAGTATGTAACGAAAGAGATGAATCAGGTTACAGTTTAGCCTCCACTATACCAGCGGTGTATGTGTATATAAAATTAGGGCAAACAAAAGTTACGCTGCCGCATCCGCTGGTTCGAAACTGCGAGCAGCGCCCGGTGTCGCATTTTATAGTATGTAACGAAAGAGATGCATCACGTTACAGATTAGCCACCACTATACCAGCAGTGTATGTGTATATAAAATTAGGGCAAACAAAAGTTAGGCTGCCGCATCCGCTGGTTCGAACCTGCGAGCCGCGCCCGGTGTCGCATTTTATAGTATGTAGCGAAAGAGATGAATCAGGTTACAGTTTAGCCACCACTATACCAGCGGTGTATGTGTATATAAAATTAGGGCAAACAAAAGTTACGCTGCTGCATCCGCTGGTTCGAACCTGCGAGCAGCGCCCGGTGTCGCATTTTATAGTATGTAACGAAAGAGATGAATCAGGTAACAGTTTAGCCTCGGCTATACCAGCGGTGTATGTGTGTATAAAATTAGGGCAAACAAAAGTTAGGCTGCCGCATCCGCTGGTTCGAACCTGCGAGCAGCGCCCGGTGTCGCATTTTATAGTATGTAGCGAAAGAGATGAATCAGGTTACAGTTTAGCCACCACTATACCAGCGGTGTATGTGTATATAAAATTAGGGCAAACAAAAGTTACGCTGCCGCATCCGCTGGTTCGAACCTGCGAGCAGCGCCCGGTGTCGCATTTTATAGTATGTAACGAAAGAGATGCATCACGTTACAGATTAGCCACCACTATACCAGCAGTGTATGTGTATATAAAATTAGGGCAAACAAAAGTTACGCTGCCGCTTCCGCTGTTTCGAACCTGCGAGCCACGCCCGGTGTCGCATTTTATAGTATGTAACGAAAGAGATGAATCAGGTAACAGTTTAGCCTCGGCTATACCAGCGGTGTATGTGTGTATAAAATTAGGGCAAACAAAAGTTAGGCTGCCGCATCCGCTGGTTCGAACCTGCGAGCCGCGCCCGGTGTCGCATTTTATAGTATGTAACGAAAGAGATGAATCAGGTTACAGTTTAGCCTCCACTATACCAGCGGTGTATGTGTATATAAAATTAGGGCAAACAAAAGTTACGCTGCCGCATCCGCTGGTTCGAAACTGCGAGCAGCGCCCGGTGTCGCATTTTATAGTATGTAACGAAAGAGATGCATCACGTTACAGATTAGCCACCACTATACCAGCAGTGTATGTGTATATAAAATTAGGGCAAACAAAAGTTAGGCTGCCGCATCCGCTGGTTCGAACCTGCGAGCCGCGCCCGGTGTCGCATTTTATAGTATGTAGCGAAAGAGATGAATCAGGTTACAGTTTAGCCACCACTATACCAGCGGTGTATGTGTATATAAAATTAGGGCAAACAAAAGTTACGCTGCTGCATCCGCTGGTTCGAACCTGCGAGCAGCGCCCGGTGTCGCATTTTATAGTATGTAACGAAAGAGATGAATCAGGTAACAGTTTAGCCTCGGCTATACCAGCGGTGTATGTGTGTATAAAATTAGGGCAAACAAAAGTTAGGCTGCCGCATCCGCTGGTTCGAACCTGCGAGCCGCGCCCGGTGTCGCATTTTATAGTATGTAGCGAAAGAGATGAATCAGGTTACAGTTTAGCCACCACTATACCAGCGGTGTATGTGTATATAAAATTAGGGCAAACAAAAGTTACGCTGCTGCATCCGCTGGTTCGAACCTGCGAGCAGCGCCCGGTGTCGCATTTTATAGTATGTAACGAAAGAGATGAATCAGGTAACAGTTTAGCCTCGGCTATACCAGCGGTGTATGTGTGTATAAAATTAGGGCAAACAAAAGTTACGCTGCCGCATCCGCTGTTTCGAACCTGCGAGCCGCGCCCGGTGTCGCATTTTATAGTATGTAACGAAAGAGATGCATCACGTTACAGATTAGCCACCACTATACCAGCAGTGTATGTGTATATAAAATTAGGGCAAACAAAAGTTACGCTGCCGCTTCCGCTGTTTCGAACCTGCGAGCCGCGCCCGGTGTCGCATTTCATAGTATATAACAAAAGAGATGCATCACGTTACAGATTAGCCACCACTATACCAGCGGTGTATGTGTATATAAAATTAGGGCAAACAAAAGTTACGCTGCCGCATCCGCTGTTTCGAACCTGCGAGCCGTGCCCGGTGTCGCATTTTATAGTATGTAACGAAAGAGATGAATCAGGTAACAGTTTAGCCTCGGCTATACCAGCGGTGTATGTGTGTATAAAATTAGGGCAAACAAAAGTTAGGCTGCCGCATCCGCTGGTTCGAACCTGCGAGCCGCGCCCGGTGTCGCATTTTATAGTATGTAACGAAAGAGATGCATCACGTTACAGATTAGCCACCACTATACCAGCAGTGTATGTGTATATAAAATTAGGGCAAACAAAAGTTACGCTGCCGCTTCCGCTGTTTCGAACCTGCGAGCCGCGCCCGGTGTCGCATTTTATAGTATGTAACGAAAGAGATGAATCAGGTAACAGTTTAGCCTCGGCTATACCAGCGGTGTATGTGTGTATAAAATTAGGGCAAACAAAAGTTAGGCTGCCGCATCCGCTGGTTCGAACCTGCGAGCCGCGCCCGGTGTCGCATTTTATAGTATGTAACGAAAGAGATGCATCACGTTACAGATTAGCCACCACTATACCAGCAGTGTATGTGTATATAAAATTAGGGCAAACAAAAGTTACGCTGCCGCTTCCGCTGTTTCGAACCTGCGAGCCGCGCCCGGTGTCGCATTTTATAGTATGTAACGAAAGAGATGAATCAGGTAACAGTTTAGCCTCGGCTATACCAGCGGTGTATGTGTGTATAAAATTAGGGCAAACAAAAGTTAGGCTGCCGCATCCGCTGGTTCGAACCTGCGAGCCGCGCCCGGTGTCGCATTTTATAGTATGTAACGAAAGAGATGAATCAGGTTACAGTTTAGCCTCCACTATACCAGCGGTGTATGTGTATATAAAATTAGGGCAAACAAAAGTTACGCTGCCGCATCCGCTGGTTCGAAACTGCGAGCAGCGCCCGGTGTCGCATTTTATAGTATGTAACGAAAGAGATGAATCAGGTAACAGTTTAGCCTCGGCTATACCAGCGGTGTATGTGTGTATAAAATTAGGGCAAACAAAAGTTACGCTGCCGCATCCGCTGGTTCGAACCTGCGAGCCGCGCCCGGTGTCGCATTTTATAGTATGTAACGAAAGAGATGCATAACGTTACAGTTTAGCCACCACTTTACCAGCGGTGTATGTGTGTATAAAATTAGGGGAAACAAAAGTTACGCTGCCGCATCCGCTGGTTCGAACCTGCGAGCCGCGCCCGGTGTCGCATTTTATAGTATGTAACGAAAGAGATGAATCAGGTTACAGTTTAGCCACCACTGTACCAGCGGTGTATGTGTATATAAAATTAGGGCAAACAAAAGTTACGCTGCCGCATCCGCTGGTTCGAACCTGCGAGCCGCGCCCGGTGTCGCATTTCATAGTATATAACAAAAGAGATGCATCACGTTACAGATTAGCCACCACTATACCAGCGGTGTATGTGTATATAAAATTAGGGCAAACAAAAGTTACGCTGCCGCTTCCGCTGTTTCGAACCTGCGAGCCGCGCCCGGTGTCGCATTTTATAGTATGTAACGAAAGAGATGAATCAGGTAACAGTTTAGCCTCGGCTATACCAGCGGTGTATGTGTGTATAAAATTAGGGCAAACAAAAGTTACGCTGCCGCATCCGCTGGTTCGAACCTGCGAGCCGCGCCCGGTGTCGCATTTTATAGTATGTAACGAAAGAGATGCATAACGTTACAGTTTAGCCACCACTTTACCAGCGGTGTATGTGTGTATAAAATTAGGGGAAACAAAAGTTACGCTGCCGCATCCGCTGGTTCGAACCTGCGAGCCGCGCCCGGTGTCGCATTTTATAGTATGTAACGAAAGAGATGAATCAGGTTACAGTTTAGCCACCACTGTACCAGCGGTGTATGTGTATATAAAATTAGGGCAAACAAAAGTTACGCTGCCGCATCCGCTGGTTCGAACCTGCGAGCCGCGCCCGGTGTCGCATTTCATAGTATATAACAAAAGAGATGCATCACGTTACAGATTAGCCACCACTATACCAGCAGTGTATGTGTATATAAAATTATGGCAAACAAAAGTTACGCTGCCGCTTCCGCTGTTTCGAACCTGCGAGCCGCGCCCGGTGTCGCATTTTATAGTATGTAACGAAAGAGATGAATCAGGTAACAGTTTAGCCTCGGCTATACCAGCGGTGTATGTGTGTATAAAATTAGGGTAAACAAAAGTTAGGCTGCCGCATCCGCTAGTTCGAACCTGCGAGCCGCGCCCGGTGTCGCATTTTATAGTATGTAACGAAAGAGATGAATCAGGTTACAGTTTAGCCACCACTATACCAGCGGTGTGTGTGTATATAAAATTAGGGCAAACAAAAGTTACGCTGCCGCATCCGCTGGTTCGAACCTGCGAGCAGCGCCCGGTGTCGCATTTTATAGAATGTAACGAAAGAGATGAATCACGTTACAGATTAGCCACCACTATACCAGCGGTGTATGTGTATATAAAATTAGGGCAAACAAAAGTTACGCTGCCGCATCCGCTGGTTCGAACCTGCGAGCAGCGCCCGGTGTCGCATTTTATAGAATGTAACGAAAGAGATGAATCAGGTAACAGTTTCGCCTCGGCTATACCAGCGGTGTATGTGTGTATAAAATTAGGGCAAACAAAAGTTAGGCTGCCGCATCCGCTGGTTCGAACCTGCGAGCCGCGCCCGGTGTCGCATTTTATAGTATGTAACGAAAGAGATGAATCAGGTTACAGTTTAGCCACCACTATACCAGCGGTGTGTGTGTATATAAAATTAGGGCAAACAAAAGTTACGCTGCCGCATCCGCTGGTTCGAACCTGCGAGCAGCGCCCGGTGTCGCATTTTATAGTATGTAACGAAAGAGATGAATCAGGTAACAGTTTAGCCTCGGCTATACCAGCGGTGTATGTGTGTATAAAATTAGGGCAAACAAAAGTTACGCTGCCGCATCCGCTGGTTCGAACCTGCGAGCCGCGCCCGGTGTCGCATTTTATAGTATGTAACGAAAGAGATGCATAACGTTACAGTTTAGCCACCACTTTACCAGCGGTGTATGTGTGTATAAAATTAGGGCAAACAAAAGTTACGCTGCCGCATCCGCTGGTTCGAACCTGCGAGCCGCGCCCGGTGTCGCATTTCATAGTATGTAACGAAAGAGATGCATCACGTTACAGATTAGCCACCACTATACCAGCGGTGTATGTGTATATAAAATTAGGGCAAACAAAAGTGACGCTGCCGCATCCGCTGGTTCGAACCTGCGAGCTGCGCCCGGTGTCGCATTTTATAGTATGTAACGAAAGAGATGAATCAGGTTACAGTTTAGCCACCACTATACCAGCGGTGTATGTGTATATAAAATTAGGGCAAACAAAAGTTACGCTGCCGCATCCGCTGTTTCGAACCTGCGAGCCGCGCCCGGTGTCGCATTTCATAGTATGTAACGAAAGAGATGCATCACGTTACAGATTAGCCACCACTATACCAGCGGTGTATGTGTATATAAAATTAGGGCAAACAAAAGTTACGCTGCCGCATCCGCTGGTTCGAACCTGCGAGCCGCGCCCGGTGTCGCATTTCATAGTATATAACGAAAGAGATGCATCACGTTACAGATTAGCCACCACTATACCAGCGGTGTATGTGTATATACAATTAGGGCAAACAAAAGTTACGCTGCCGCATCCGCTGGTTCGAACCTGCGAGCCGCGCCCGGTGTCGCATTTCATAGTATGTAACGAAAGAGATGCATCACGTTACAGATTAGCCACCACTATACCAGCGGTGTATGTGTATATAAAATTAGGGCAAACAAAAGTTACGCTGCCGCTTCCGCTGTTTCGAACCTGCGAGCCGCGCCCGGTGTCGCATTTTATAGTATGTAACGAAAGAGATGAATCAGGTAACAGTTTAGCCTCGGCTATACCAGCGGTGTATGTGTGTATAAAATTAGGGCAAACAAAAGTTAGGCTGCCGCATCCGCTGGTTCGAACCTGCGAGCCGCGCCCGGTGTCGCATTTCATAGTATGTAACGAAAGAGATGCATCACGTTACAGATTAGCCACCACTATACCAGCGGTGTATGTGTATATAAAATTAGGGCAAACAAAAGTTACACTGCTGCATCCGCTGGTTCGAACCTGCGAGCAGCGCCCGGTGTCGCATTTTATAGTATGTAACGAAAGAGATGAATCAGGTAACAGTTTAGCCTCGGATATACCAGCGGTGTATGTGTGTATAAAATTAGGGCAAACAAAAGTTAGGCTGCCGCATCCGCTGGTTCGAACCTGCGAGCCGCGCCCGGTGTCGCATTTTATAGTATGTAACGAAAGAGATGAATCAGGTAACAGTTTAGCCTCGGCTATACCAGCGGTGTATGTGTGTATAAAATTAGGGCAAACAAAAGTTAGGCTGCCGCATCCGCTGGTTCGAACCTGCGAGCCGCGCCCGGTGTCGCATTTTATAGTATGTAGCGAAAGAGATGAATCAGGTAACAGTTTAGCCTCGGCTATACCAGCGGTGTATGTGTGTATAAAATTAGGGCAAACAAAAGTTAGGCTGCCGCATCCGCTGGTTCGAACCTGCGAGCCGCGCCCGGTGTCGCATTTCATAGTATGTAACGAAAGAGATGCATCACGTTACAGATTAGCCACCACTATACCAGCGGTGTATGTGTATATAAAATTAGGGCAAACAAAAGTTACGCTGCCGCATCCGCTGGTTCGAACCTGCGAGCCACGCCCGGTGTCGCATTTCATAGTATGTAACGAAAGAGATGCATCACGTTACAGATTAGCCACCACTATACCAGCACTGTATGTGTATATAAAATTAGGGCAAACGAAAGTTACGCTGCCGCTTCCGCTGTTTCGAACCTGCGAGCCGCGCCCGGTGTCGCATTTTATAGTATGTAACGAAAGAGATGAATCAGGTAACAGTTTAGCCACGGCTATACCAGCGGTGTATGTGTATATAAAATTAGGGCAAACAAAAGTTACGCTGCTGCATCCGCTGGTTCGAACCTGCGAGCCACGCCCGGTGTCGCATTTCATAGTATGTAACGAAAGAGATGCATCACGTTACAGATTAGCCACCACTATACCAGCGGTGTATGTGTATATAAAATTAGGGCAAACAAAATTTACGCTGCCGCATCCGCTGTTTCGAACCTGCGAGCCGCGCCCAGTGTCGCATTTTATAGTATTTAACGAAAGAGATGAATCAGGTAACAGTTTAGCCACCACTATACCAGCGGTGTATGTGTATATAAAATTAGGGCAAACAAAAGTTACGCTGCTGCATCCGCTGGTTCGAACCTGCGAGCCGCGCCCGGTGTCGCATTTTATAGTATGTAGCGAAAGAGATGAATCAGGTAACAGTTTAGCCTCGGCTATACCAGCGGTGTATGTGTGTATAAAATTAGGGCAAACAAAAGTTAGGCTGCCGCATCCGCTGGTTCGAACCTGCGAGCCGCGCCCGGTGTCGCATTTCATAGTATGTAACGAAAGAGATGCATCACGTTACAGATTAGCCACCACTATACCAGCGGTGTATGTGTATATAAAATTAGGGCAAACAAAAGTTACGCTGCCGCATCCGCTGGTTCGAACCTGCGAGCCACGCCCGGTGTCGCATTTCATAGTATGTAACGAAAGAGATGCATCACGTTACAGATTAGCCACCACTATACCAGCACTGTATGTGTATATAAAATTAGGGCAAACGAAAGTTACGCTGCCGCTTCCGCTGTTTCGAACCTGCGAGCCGCGCCCGGTGTCGCATTTTATAGTATGTAACGAAAGAGATGAATCAGGTAACAGTTTAGCCACGGCTATACCAGCGGTGTATGTGTATATAAAATTAGGGCAAACAAAAGTTACGCTGCTGCATCCGCTGGTTCGAACCTGCGAGCCACGCCCGGTGTCGCATTTCATAGTATGTAACGAAAGAGATGCATCACGTTACAGATTAGCCACCACTATACCAGCACTGTATGTGTATATAAAATTAGGGCAAACAAAATTTACGCTGCCGCATCCGCTGTTTCGAACCTGCGAGCCGCGCCCAGTGTCGCATTTTATAGTATTTAACGAAAGAGATGAATCAGGTAACAGTTTAGCCACCACTATACCAGCGGTGTATGTGTATATAAAATTAGGGCAAACAAAAGTTACGCTGCTGCATCCGCTGGTTCGAACCTGCGAGCCACGCCCGGTGTCGCATTTCATAGTATGTAACGAAAGAGATGCATCACGTTACAGATTAGCCACCACTATACCAGCGGTGTATGTGTATATAAAATTAGGGCAAACAAAAGTTACGCTGCCGCATCCGCTGGTTTGAACTTGCGAGTCGCGGCCGGTGTCGCATTTTATAGTATGTAACGAAAGAGATGAATCAGGTAACAGTTTAGCCTCGGCTATACCAGCGGTGTATGTGTGTATAAAATTAGGGCAAACAAAAGTTAGGCTGCCGCATCCGCTGGTTCGAACCTGCGAGCCGCGCCCGGTGTCGCATTTTATAGTATGTAACGAAAGAGATGAATCAGGTAACAGTTTAGCCTCGGCTATACCAGCGGTGTATGTGTGTATAAAATTAGGGCAAACAAAAGTTAGGCTGCCGCATCCGCTGGTTCGAACCTGCGAGCCGCGCCCGGTGTCACATTTTATAGTATGTAACGAAAGAGATGAATCAGGTAACAGTTTAGCCACGGCTATACCAGCGGTGTATGTGTGTATAAAATTAGGGCAAACAAAATTTACGCTGCCGCATCCGCTGGTTCGAACCTGCGAGCCGCGCCCGGTGTCGCATTTTATAGTATGTAACGAAAGAGATGAATCAGGTTACAGTTTAGCCACCACTATACCAGCGGTGTATGTGTATATAAAATTAGGGCAAACAAAAGTTACGCTCCCGCATCCGCTGGTTCGAACCTGCGAGCCGCGCCCGGTGTCGCATTTTATAGTATTTAACGAAAGAGATGAATCAGGTAACAGTTTAGCCACGGCTATACTAGCGGTGTATGTGTGTATAAAATTAGGGCAAACAAATTTTACGCTGCCGCATCCGCTGGTTCGAACCTGCGAGCCGCGCCCGGTGTCGCATTTCATAGTATGTAACAAAAGAGATGCATCACGTTACAGATTAGCCACCACTATACCAGCGGTGCATGTGTATATAAAATTAGGGCAAACAAAAGTTACGCTGCCGCATCCGCTGGTTTGAACTTGCGAGTCGCGCCCGGTGTCGCATTTTATAGTATATAACGAAAGAGATGAATCAGGCTACAGTTTAGCCACGGCTATACCAGCGGTGTATGTTTATATAAAATTAGGGCAAACAAAAGTTACGCTGCCGCATTCGCTGGTTCGAACCTGCGAGCCGCGCCCGGTGTCGCATTTCATAGTATGTAACAAAAGAGATGCATCACGTTACAGATTAGCCACCACTATACCAGCGGTGCATGTGTATATAAAATTAGGGCAAACAAAAGTTACGCTGCCGCATCCGCTGGTTCGAACTTGCGAGTCGCGCCCGGTGTCGCATTTTATAGTATATAACGAAAGAGATGAATCAGGTTACAGTTTAGCCACGGCTATACCAGCGGTGTATGTGTGTATAAAATTAGGGCAAACAAAAGTTACGCTGCCGCATCCGCTGGTTCGAACCTGCGAGCCGCGCCCGGTGTCGCATTTCATAGTATGTAACAAAAGAGATGCATCACCTTACAGATTAGCCACCACTATACCAGCGGTGCATGTGTATATAAAATTAGGGCAAACAAAAGTTACGCTGCCGCATCCGCTGGTTCGAACTTGCGAGTCGCGCCCGGTGTCGCATTTTATAGTATATAACGAAAGAGATGAATCAGGTTACAGTTTAGCCACGGCTATACCAGCGGTGTATGTGTGTATAAAATTAGGGCAAACAAAAGTTACGCTGCCGCATCCGCTGGTTCGAACTTGCGAGTCGCGCCCGGTGTCGCATTTTATAGTATATAACGAAAGAGATGAATCAGGTTACAGTTTAGCCACCACTATACCAGCGGTGTATGTTTATATAAAATTAGGGCAAACAAAAGTTACGCTGCCGCATTCGCTGGTTCGAACCTGCGAGCCGCGCCCGGTGTCGCATTTCATAGTATGTAACAAAAGAGATGCATCACGTTACAGATTAGCCACCACTATACCAGCGGTGCATGTGTATATAAAATTAGGGCAAACAAAAGTTACGCTGCCGCATCCGCTGGTTCGAACTTGCGAGTCGCGCCCGGTGTCGCATTTTATAGTATATAACGAAAGAGATGAATCAGGTTACAGTTTAGCCACGGCTATACCAGCGGTGTATGTGTGTATAAAATTAGGGCAAACAAAAGTTACGCTGCCGCATCCGCTGGTTCGAACCTGCGAGCCGCGCCCGGTGTCGCATTTCATAGTATGTAACAAAAGAGATGCATCACCTTACAGATTAGCCACCACTATACCAGCGGTGCATGTGTATATAAAATTAGGGCAAACAAAAGTTACGCTGCCGCATCCGCTGGTTCGAACTTGCGAGTCGCGCCCGGTGTCGCATTTTATAGTATATAACGAAAGAGATGAATCAGGTTACAGTTTAGCCACGGCTATACCAGCGGTGTATGTGTGTATAAAATTAGGGCAAACAAAAGTTACGCTGCCGCATCCGCTGGTTCGAACTTGCGAGTCGCGCCCGGTGTCGCATTTTATAGTATATAACGAAAGAGATGAATCAGGTTACAGTTTAGCCACCACTATACCAGCGGTGTATGTGTATATAAAATTAGGGCAAACAAAAGTTACGCTGCCGCATCCGCTGGTTCGAACCTGGGAGCCGCGCCCGGTGCCGCATTTCGTAGTATGTAACGAAAGAGATGCATAACGTTACAGTTTAGCCACCACTATACCAGCGGTGTATGTGTATATAAAATTAGGGCAAACAAAAGTTACGCTGCCGCATCCGCTGGTTCGAACCTGCGAGCCGCGCCCGGTGTCGCATTTCATAGTATGTTACAAAAGAGATGCATCACGTTACAGATTAGCCACCACTATACCAGCGGTGTATGTGTATATAAAATTAGGGCAAACAAAAGTTACGCTGCCGCATCCGCTGGTTCGAACCTGCGAGTCGCGCCCGGTGTCGCATTTTATAGTATGTAACGAAAGAGATGAATCAGGTAACAGTTTAGCCACGGCTATACCAGCGGTGTATGTGCGTATAAAACTAGGGCAAAC
This sequence comes from Dermacentor variabilis, assembly GCF_050947875.1. Classification (NCBI taxonomy): domain Eukaryota; kingdom Metazoa; phylum Arthropoda; class Arachnida; order Ixodida; family Ixodidae; genus Dermacentor; species Dermacentor variabilis. Next base: position 236,048 of record NW_027460544.1, on the reverse strand, counting down.
AAAAGTTACGCTGCCGCATCCGCTGGTTCGAACCTGCGAGCCGCGCCCGGTGTCGCATTTCATAGTATGCAACAAAAGAGATGCATCACGTTACAGATTAGCCACCACTATACCAGCGGTGTATGTGTATATAAAATTAGGGCAAACAAAAGTTACGCTGCCGCATCCGCTGGTTCGAACCTGCGAGCCGCGCCCGGTGTCGCATTGTATAGTATGTAACAAAAGAGATGAATCAGGTAACAGTTTAGCCACGGCTATACCAGCGGTGTATGTGTGTATAAAATTAGGGCAAACAAAAGTTACGCTGCCGCATCCGCTGGTTCGAACCTGCGAGCCGCGCCCGGTGTCGCATTTTATAGTATGTAACGAAAGAGATGAATCAGGTAACAGTTTAGCCACCACAATACCAGCGGTGTATGTGTATATAAACTTAGGGCAAACAAAAGTTACGCTGCCGCATCCGCTGGTTCGAACCTGCGAGCCGCGCCCGGTGTCGCATTTTATAGTATGTAACAAAAGAGATGAATCAGGTAACAGTTTAGCCACGGCTATACCAGCGGTGTATGTGTGTATAAAATTAGGGCAAACAAAAGTTACGCTGCCGCATCCGCTGGTTCGAACCTGCGAGTCGCGCCCGGTGTCGCATTTCATAGCATATAACGAAAGAGATGAATCAGGTTACAGTTTAGCCACCACTATACCAGCGGTGTATGTGTGTATAAAATTAGGGCAAACAAAAGTTACGCTGCCGCATCCGCTGGTTCGAACCTGCGAGTCGCGCCCGGTGTCGCATTTTATAGTATGTAACGAAAGAGATGAATCAGGTAACAGTTTAGCCACCACAATACCAGCGGTGTATGTGTATATAAACTTAGGGCAAACAAAAGTTACGCTGCCGCATCCGCTGGTTCGAACCTGCGAGCCGCGCCCGGTGTCGCATTTTATAGTATGTAACAAAAGAGATGAATCAGGTAACAGTTTAGCCACGGCTATACCAGCGGTGTATGTGTGTATAAAATTAGGGCAAACAAAAGTTACGCTGCCGCATCCGCTGGTTCGAACCTGCGAGTCGCGCCCGGTGTCGCATTTCATAGCATATAACGAAAGAGATGAATCAGGTTACAGTTTAGCCACCACTATACCAGCGGTGTATGTGTGTATAAAATTAGGGCAAACAAAAGTTACGCTGCCGCATCCGCTGGTTCGAACCTGCGAGCCGCGCCCGGTGTCGCATTTTATAGTATGTAACAAAAGAGATGCATCACGTTACAGATTAGCCACCACTATACCAGCGGTGTATGTGTATATAAAATTAGGGCAAACAAAAGTTACGCTGCCGCATCCGCTGGTTCGAACCTGCGAGCCGCGCCCGGTGTCGCATTTTATAGTATGTAACGAAAGAGATGAATCAGGTAACAGTTTAGCCACCACAATACCAGCGGTGTATGTGTATATAAACTTAGGGCAAACAAAAGTTACGCTGCCGCATCCGCTGGTTCGAACCTGCGAGCCGCGCCCGGTGTCGCATTTTATAGTATGTAACAAAAGAGATGAATCAGGTAACAGTTTAGCCACGGCTATACCAGCGGTGTATGTGTGTATAAAATTAGGGCAAACAAAAGTTACGCTGCCGCATCCGCTGGTTCGAACCTGCGAGTCGCGCCCGGTGTCGCATTTCATAGCATATAACAAAAGAGATGAATCAGGTAACAGTTTAGCCACGGCAATACCAGCGGTGTATGTGTGTATAAAATTAGGGCAAACAAAAGTTACGCTGCCGCATCCGCTGGTTCGAACCTGCGAGCCGCGCCCGGTGTCGCATTTCATAGTATGCAACAAAAGAGATGCATCACGTTACAGATTAGCCACCACTATACCAGCGGTGTATGTGTATATAAAATTAGGGCAAACAAAAGTTACGCTGCCGCATCCGCTGGTTCGAACCTGCGAGCCGCGCCCGGTGTCGCATTTTATAGTATGTAACAAAAGAGATGAATCAGGTAACAGTTTAGCCACGGCTATACCAGCGGTGTATGTGTGTATAAAATTAGGGCAAACAAAAGTTACGCTGCCGCATCCGCTGGTTCGAACCTGCGAGCCGCGCCCGGTGTCGCATTTTATAGTATGTAACAAAAGAGATGCATCACGTTACAGATTAGCCACCACTATACCAGCGGTGTATGTGTATATAAAATTAGGGCAAACAAAAGTTACGCTGCCGCATCCGCTGGTTCGAACCTGCGAGTCGCGCCCGGTGTCGCATTTTATAGTATGTAACGAAAGAGATGAATCAGGTAACAGTTTAGCCACCACAATACCAGCGGTGTATGTGTATATAAAATTAGGGCAAACAAAAGTTACGCTGCCGCATCCGCTGGTTCGAACCTGCGAGCCGCGCCCGGTGTCGCATTTTATAGTATGTAACAAAAGAGATGAATCAGGTAACAGTTTAGCCACGGCTATACCAGCGGTGTATGTGTGTATAAAATTAGGGCAAACAAAAGTTACGCTGCCGCATCCGCTGGTTCGAACCTGCGAGCCGCGCCCGGTGTCGCATTTTATAGTATGTAACAAAAGAGATGCATCACGTTACAGATTAGCCACCACTATACTAGCGGTGTATGTGTATATAAAATTAGGGCAAACAAAAGTTACGCTGCCGCATCCGCTGGTTCGAACCTGCGAGTCGCGCCCGGTGTCGCATTTTATAGTATGTAACGAAAGAGATGAATCAGGTAACAGTTTAGCCACCACAATACCAGCGGTGTATGTGTGTATAAAATTAGGGCAAACAAAAGTTACGCTGCCGCATCCGCTGGTTCGAACCTGCGAGCCGCGCCCGGTGTCGCATTTTATAGTATGTAACAAAAGAGATGAATCAGGTAACAGTTTAGCCACGGCTATACCAGCGGTGTATGTGTGTATAAAATTAGGGCAAACAAAAGTTACGCTGCCGCATCCGCTGGTTCGAACCTGCGAGCCGCGCCCGGTGTCGCATTTCATAGTATGCAACAAAAGAGATGCATCACGTTACAGATTAGCCACCACTATACCAGCGGTGTATGTGTATATAAAATTAGGGCAAACAAAAGTTACGCTGCCGCATCCGCTGGTTCGAACCTGCGAGCCGCGCCCGGTGTCGCATTTTATAGTATGTAGCAAAAGAGATGAATCAGGTAACAGTAAGGCCACGGCTATACCAGCGGTGTATGTGTGTATAAAATTAGGGCAAACAAAAGTTACGCTGCCGCATCCGCTGGTTCGAACCTGCGAGCCGCGCCCGGTGTCGCATTTTATAGTATGTAACAAAAGAGATGCATCACGTTACAGATTAGCCACCACTATACCAGCGGTGTATGTGCATATAAAATTAGGGCAAACAAAAGTTACGCTGCCGCATCCGCTGGTTCGAACCTGCGAGTCGCGCCCGGTGTCGCATTTTATAGTATGTAACGAAAGAGATGAATCAGGTAACAGTTTAGCCACGGCTATACCAGCGGTGTATGTGTGTATAAAATTAGGGCAAACAAAAGTTACGCTGCCGCATCCGCTGGTTCGAACCTGCGAGTCGCGCCCGGTGTCGCATTTCATAGTATGTAACAAGAGAGATACATAACGTTACAGTTTAGCCACCACTATACCAGCGGTGTATGTGTGTATAAAATTAGGGCAAACAAAAGTTACGCTGCCGCATCCGCTGGTTCAAACCTGCGAGTCGCGCCCGGTGTCGCATTTTATAGCATATAACGAAAGAGATGAATCAGGTTACAGTTTAGCCACCACTATACCAGCGGTGTATGTGTATATAAAATTAGGGCAAACAAAAGTTACGCTGCCGCATCCGCTGGTTCGAACCTGCGAGTCGCGCCCGGTGTCGCATTTTATAGCATATAACGAAAGAGATGAATCAGGTTACAGTTTAGCCACCACTATACCAGCGGTGTATGTGTATATAAAATTAGGGCAAACAAAAGTTACGCTGCCGCATCCGCTGGTTCGAACCTGCGAGTCGCGCCCGGTGTCGCATTTTATAGTATATAACGAAAGAGATGAATCACGTTACAGATTAGCCACCACTATACCAGCGGTGTATGTGTATATAAAATTAGGGCAAACAAAAGTTACGCTGCCGCATCCGCTGGTTCGAACCTGCGAGCCGCGCCCGGTGTCGCATTTTATAGTATGTAACGAAAGAGATGAATCAGGTAACAGTTTAGCCTCGGCTATACCAGCGGTGTATGTGTATATAAAATTAGGGCAAACAAAAGTTACGCTGCCGCATTCGCTGGTTCGAACCTGCGAGCCGCGCCCGGTGTCGCATTTCATAGTATGTAACAAAAGAGATGCATCACGTTACAGATTAGCCACCACTATACCAGCGGTGTATGTGTATATAAAATTAGGGCAAACAAAAGTTACGCTGCCGCATCCGCTGGTTCGAACCTGCGAGCCGCGCCCGGTGTCGCATTTTATAGTATGTAACGAAAGAGATGAATCAGGTAACAGTTTAGCCACCACAATACCAGCGGTGTATGTGTATATAAACTTAGGGCAAACAAAAGTTACGCTGCCGCATCCGCTGGTTCGAACCTGCGAGCCGCGCCCGGTGTCGCATTTTATAGTATGTAACAAAAGAGATGAATCAGGTAACAGTTTAGCCACGGCTATACCAGCGGTGTATGTGTGTATAAAATTAGGGCAAACAAAAGTTACGCTGCCGCATCCGCTGATTCGAACCTGCGAGTCGCGCCCGGTGTCGCATTTCATAGCATATAACAAAAGAGATGAATCAGGTAACAGTTTAGCCACGGCAATACCAGCGGTGTATGTGTGTATAAAATTAGGGCAAACAAAAGTTACGCTGCCGCATCCGCTGGTTCGAACCTGCGAGCCGCGCCCGGTGTCGCATTTCATAGTATGCAACAAAAGAGATGCATCACGTTACAGATTAGCCACCACTATACCAGCGGTGTATGTGTATATAAAATTAGGGCAAACAAAAGTTACGCTGCCGCATCCGCTGGTTCGAACCTGCGAGCCGCGCCCGGTGTCGCATTTTATAGTATGTAACAAAAGAGATGAATCAGGTAACAGTTTAGCCACGGCTATACCAGCGGTGTATGTGTGTATAAAATTAGGGCAAACAAAAGTTACGCTGCCGCATCCGCTGGTTCGAACCTGCGAGCCGCGCCCGGTGTCGCATTTTATAGTATGTAACAAAAGAGATGCATCACGTTACAGATTAGCCACCACTATACCAGCGGTGTATGTGTATATAAAATTAGGGCAAACAAAAGTTACGCTGCCGCATCCGCTGGTTCGAACCTGCGAGTCGCGCCCGGTGTCGCATTTTATAGTATGTAACGAAAGAGATGAATCAGGTAACAGTTTAGCCACCACAATACCAGCGGTGTATGTGTATATAAAATTAGGGCAAACAAAAGTTACGCTGCCGCATCCGCTGGTTCGAACCTGCGAGCCGCGCCCGGTGTCGCATTTTATAGTATGTAACAAAAGAGATGAATCAGGTAACAGTTTAGCCACGGCTATACCAGCGGTGTATGTGTGTATAAAATTAGGGCAAACAAAAGTTACGCTGCCGCATCCGCTGGTTCGAACCTGCGAGCCGCGCCCGGTGTCGCATTTTATAGTATGTAACAAAAGAGATGCATCACGTTACAGATTAGCCACCACTATACTAGCGGTGTATGTGTATATAAAATTAGGGCAAACAAAAGTTACGCTGCCGCATCCGCTGGTTCGAACCTGCGAGTCGCGCCCGGTGTCGCATTTTATAGTATGTAACGAAAGAGATGAATCAGGTAACAGTTTAGCCACCACAATACCAGCGGTGTATGTGTGTATAAAATTAGGGCAAACAAAAGTTACGCTGCCGCATCCGCTGGTTCGAACCTGCGAGCCGCGCCCGGTGTCGCATTTTATAGTATGTAACAAAAGAGATGAATCAGGTAACAGTTTAGCCACGGCTATACCAGCGGTGTATGTGTGTATAAAATTAGGGCAAACAAAAGTTACGCTGCCGCATCCGCTGGTTCGAACCTGCGAGCCGCGCCCGGTGTCGCATTTCATAGTATGCAACAAAAGAGATGCATCACGTTACAGATTAGCCACCACTATACCAGCGGTGTATGTGTATATAAAATTAGGGCAAACAAAAGTTACGCTGCCGCATCCGCTGGTTCGAACCTGCGAGCCGCGCCCGGTGTCGCATTTTATAGTATGTAGCAAAAGAGATGAATCAGGTAACAGTAAGGCCACGGCTATACCAGCGGTGTATGTGTGTATAAAATTAGGGCAAACAAAAGTTACGCTGCCGCATCCGCTGGTTCGAACCTGCGAGCCGCGCCCGGTGTCGCATTTTATAGTATGTAACAAAAGAGATGCATCACGTTACAGATTAGCCACCACTATACCAGCGGTGTATGTGCATATAAAATTAGGGCAAACAAAAGTTACGCTGCCGCATCCGCTGGTTCGAACCTGCGAGTCGCGCCCGGTGTCGCATTTTATAGTATGTAACGAAAGAGATGAATCAGGTAACAGTTTAGCCACGGCTATACCAGCGGTGTATGTGTGTATAAAATTAGGGCAAACAAAAGTTACGCTGCCGCATCCGCTGGTTCGAACCTGCGAGTCGCGCCCGGTGTCGCATTTCATAGTATGTAACAAGAGAGATACATAACGTTACAGTTTAGCCACCACTATACCAGCGGTGTATGTGTGTATAAAATTAGGGCAAACAAAAGTTACGCTGCCGCATCCGCTGGTTCAAACCTGCGAGTCGCGCCCGGTGTCGCATTTTATAGCATATAACGAAAGAGATGAATCAGGTTACAGTTTAGCCACCACTATACCAGCGGTGTATGTGTATATAAAATTAGGGCAAACAAAAGTTACGCTGCCGCATCCGCTGGTTCGAACCTGCGAGTCGCGCCCGGTGTCGCATTTTATAGCATATAACGAAAGAGATGAATCAGGTTACAGTTTAGCCACCACTATACCAGCGGTGTATGTGTATATAAAATTAGGGCAAACAAAAGTTACGCTGCCGCATCCGCTGGTTCGAACCTGCGAGTCGCGCCCGGTGTCGCATTTTATAGTATATAACGAAAGAGATGAATCACGTTACAGATTAGCCACCACTATACCAGCGGTGTATGTGTATATAAAATTAGGGCAAACAAAAGTTACGCTGCCGCATCCGCTGGTTCGAACCTGCGAGCCGCGCCCGGTGTCGCATTTTATAGTATGTAACGAAAGAGATGAATCAGGTAACAGTTTAGCCTCGGCTATACCAGCGGTGTATGTGTATATAAAATTAGGGCAAACAAAAGTTACGCTGCCGCATTCGCTGGTTCGAACCTGCGAGCCGCGCCCGGTGTCGCATTTCATAGTATGTAACAAAAGAGATGCATCACGTTACAGATTAGCCACCACTATACCAGCGGTGTATGTGTATATAAAATTAGGGCAAACAAAAGTTACGCTGCCGCATCCGCTGGTTCGAACCTGCGAGTCGCGCCCGGTGTCGCATTTTATAGTATATAACGAAAGAGATGAATCAGGTTACAGTTTAGCCACCACTATACCAGCGGTGTATGTGTATATAAAATTAGGGCAAACAAAAGTTACGCTGCTGTATCCGCTGTTTCGAACCTGCGAGCCGCGCCCGGTGTCGCATTTCATAGTATGTAACGAAAGAGATGAATCAGGTAACAGTTTAGCCTCGGCTATACCAGCGGTGTATGTGTATATAAAATTAGGGCAAACAAAAGTTACGCTGCCGCATCCGCTGGTTCGAACCTGCGAGTCGCGCCCGGTGTCGCATTTTATAGTATGTAACGAAAGAGATGAATCAGGTAACAGTTTAGCCACGGCTATACCAGCGGTGTATGTGTGTATAAAATTAGGGCAAACAAAAGTTACGCTGCCGCATCCGCTGGTTCGAACCTGCGAGCCGCGCCCGGTGTCGCATTTTATAGTATGTAACGAAAGAGATGAATCAGGTTACAGTTTAGCCACCACTATACCAGCGGTGTATGTGTGTATAAAATTAGGGCAAACAAAAGTTAGGCTGCCGCATCCGCTGGTTCGAACCTGCGAGCCGCGCCCGGTGTCGCATTTTATAGTATGTAACGAAAGAGATGAATCAGGTAACAGTTAAGCCACGGCTATACCAGCGGTGTATGTGTATATAAAATTAGGGCAAACAAAAGTTACGCTGCCGCATCCGCTGGTTCGAACCTGCGAGTCGCGCCCGGTGTCGCATTTTATAGCATATAACGAAAGAGATGAATCAGGTTACAGTTTAGCCACCACTATACCAGCGGTGTATGTGTATATAAAATTAGGGCAAACAAAAGCTCCGCTGCCGCATCCGCTGTTTCGAACCTGCGAGCCGCGCCCGGTGTCGCATATCATAGTATGTAACGAAAGAGATGCATCACGTTACAGATTAGCCACCACTATACCAGCGGTGTATGTGTGTATAAAATTAGGGCAAACAAAAGTTAGGCTGCCGCATCCGCTGGTTCGAACCTGCGAGCCGCGCCCGGTGTCGCATTTTATAGTATGTAACGAAAGAGATGAATCAGGTTACAGTTTAGCCACCACTATACCAGCGGTGTATGTGTATATAAAATTAGGGCAAACAAAAGTTACGCTGCCGCATCCGCTGGTTCGAACCTGCGAGCCGCGCCCAGTGTCGCATTTTATAGTATGTAACGAAAGAGATGAATCAGGTAACAGTTTAGCCTCGGCTATACCAGCGGTGTATGTGTATACAAAATTAGGGCAAACAAAAGTGACGCTGCCGCATCCGCTGGTTCGAACCTGCGAGCCGCGCCCGGTGTCGCATTTTATAGTATGTAACAAAAGAGATGCATCACGTTACAGATTAGCCACCACTATACCAGCGGTGTATGTGCATATAAAATTAGGGCAAACAAAAGTTACGCTGCCGCATCCGCTGGTTCGAACCTGCGAGTCGCGCCCGGTGTCGCATTTTATAGTATGTAACGAAAGAGATGAATCAGGTAACAGTTTAGCCACGGCTATACCAGCGGTGTATGTGTGTATAAAATTAGGGCAAACAAAAGTTACGCTGCCGCATCCGCTGGTTCGAACCTGCGAGTCGCGCCCGGTGTCGCATTTCATAGTATGTAACAAAAGAGATACATAACGTTACAGTTTAGCCACCACTATACCAGCGGTGTATGTGTGTATAAAATTAGGGCAAACAAAAGTTACGCTGCCGCATCCGCTGGTTCGAACCTGCGAGTCGCGCCCGGTGTCGCATTTTATAGCATATAACGAAAGAGATGAATCAGGTTACAGTTTAGCCACCACTATACCAGCGGTGTATGTGTATATAAAATTAGGGCAAACAAAAGTTACGCTGCCGCATCCGCTGGTTCGAACCTGCGAGTCGCGCCCGGTGTCGCATTTTATAGTATATAACGAAAGAGATGAATCACGTTACAGATTAGCCACCACTATACCAGCGGTGTATGTGTGTATAAAATTAGGGCAAACAAAAGTTAGGCTGCCGCATCCGCTGGTTCGAACCTGCGAGCCGCGCCCGGTGTCGCATTTTATAGTATGTAACGAAAGAGATGAATCAGGTTACAGTTTAGCCACCACTATACCAGCGGTGTATGTGTATATAAAATTAGGGCAAACAAAAGTTACGCTGCCGCATCCGCTGGTTCGAACCTGCGAGTCGCGCCCGGTGTCGCATTTTATAGTATGTAACGAAAGAGATGAATCAGGTAACAGTTTAGCCACGGCTATACCAGCGGTGTATGTGTGTATAAAATTAGGGCAAACAAAAGTTACGCTGCCGCATCCGCTGGTTCGAACCTGCGAGTCGCGCCCGGTGTCGCATTTCATAGTATGTAACAAAAGAGATACATAACGTTACAGTTTAGCCACCACTATACCAGCGGTGTATGTGTGTATAAAATTAGGGCAAACAAAAGTTACGCTGCCGCATCCGCTGGTTCGAACCTGCGAGTCGCGCCCGGTGTCGCATTTTATAGCATATAACGAAAGAGATGAATCAGGTTACAGTTTAGCCACCACTATACCAGCGGTGTATGTGTATATAAAATTAGGGCAAACAAAAGTTACGCTGCCGCATCCGCTGGTTCGAACCTGCGAGTCGCGCCCGGTGTCGCATTTTATAGTATATAACGAAAGAGATGAATCACGTTACAGATTAGCCACCACTATACCAGCGGTGTATGTGTGTATAAAATTAGGGCAAACAAAAGTTAGGCTGCCGCATCCGCTGGTTCGAACCTGCGAGCCGCGCCCGGTGTCGCATTTTATAGTATGTAACGAAAGAGATGAATCAGGTTACAGTTTAGCCACCACTATACCAGCGGTGTATGTGTATATAAAATTAGGGCAAACAAAAGTTACGCTGCCGCATCCGCTGTTTCGAACCTGCGAGCCGCGCCCGGTGTCGCATATCATAGTATGTAACGAAAGAGATGCATCACGTTACAGATTAGCCACCACTATACCAGCGGTGTATGTGTATATAAAATTAGGGCAAACAAAAGTTACGCTGCCGCATCCGCTGGTTCGAACCTGCGAGCCGCGCCCGGTGTCGCATTTTATAGTATGTAACGAAAGAGATGAATCAGGTAACAGTTTAGCCTCGGCTATACCAGCGGTGTATGTGTATATAAAATTAGGGCAAACAAAAGTTACGCTGCCGCATTCGCTGGTTCGAACCTGCGAGCCGCGCCCGGTGTCGCATTTCATAGTATGTAACAAAAGAGATGCATCACGTTACAGATTAGCCACCACTATACCAGCGGTGTATGTGTATATAAAATTAGGGCAAACAAAAGTTACGCTGCCGCATCCGCTGGTTCGAACCTGCGAGTCGCGCCCGGTGTCGCATTTTATAGTATATAACGAAAGAGATGAATCAGGTTACAGTTTAGCCACCACTATACCAGCGGTGTATGTGTATATAAAATTAGGGCAAACAAAAGTTACGCTGCCGTATCCGCTGTTTCGAACCTGCGAGCCGCGCCCGGTGTCGCATTTTATAGTATGTAACGAAAGAGATGCATCACGTTACAGATTAGCCACCACTATACCAGCGGTGTATGTGTGTATAAAATTAGGGCAAACAAAAGTTAGGCTGCCGCATCCGCTGGTTCGAACCTGCGAGCCGCGCCCGGTGTCGCATTTTATAGTATGTAACGAAAGAGATGAATCAGGTTACAGTTTAGCCACCACTATACCAGCGGTGTATGTGTATATAAAATTAGGGCAAACAAAAGCTCCGCGGCCGCATCCGCTGGTTCGAACCTGCGAGCCGCGCCCGGTGTCGCATATCATAGTATGTAACGAAAGAGATGCATCACGTTACAGATTAGCCACCACTATACCAGCGGTGTATGTGTGTATAAAATTAGGGCAAACAAAAGTTAGGCTGCCGCATCCGCTGGTTCGAACCTGCGAGCCGCGCCCGGTGTCGCATTTTATAGTATGTAACGAAAGAGATGAATCAGGTTACAGTTTAGCCACCACTATACCAGCGGTGTATGTGTATATAAAATTAGGGCAAACAAAAGCTCCGCGGCCGCATCCGCTGGTTCGAACCTGCGAGCCGCGCCCGGTGTCGCATATCATAGTATGTAACGAAAGAGATGCATCACGTTACAGATTAGCCACCACTATACCAGCGGTGTATGTGTGTATAAAATTAGGGCAAACAAAAGTTAGGCTGCCGCATCCGCTGGTTCGAACCTGCGAGCCGCGCCCGGTGTCGCATTTTATAGTATGTAACGAAAGAGATGAATCAGGTTACAGTTTAGCCACCACTATACCAGCGGTGTATGTGTATATAAAATTAGGGCAAACAAATGTTACGCTGCCGCATCCGCTGGTTCGAACCTGCGAGCCGCGCCCAGTGTCGCATTTTATAGTATGTAACGAAAGAGATGAATCAGGTAACAGTTTAGCCTCGGCTATACCAGCGGTGTATGTGTATACAAAATTAGGGCAAACAAAAGTGACGCTGCCGCATCCGCTGGTTCGAACCTGCGAGCCGCGCCCGGTGTCGCATTTTATAGTATGTAACAAAAGAGATGCATCACGTTACAGATTAGCCACCACTATACCAGCGGTGTATGTGCATATAAAATTAGGGCAAACAAAAGTTACGCTGCCGCATCCGCTGGTTCGAACCTGCGAGTCGCGCCCGGTGTCGCATTTTATAGTATGTAACGAAAGAGATGAATCAGGTAACAGTTTAGCCACGGCTATACCAGCGGTGTATGTGTGTATAAAATTAGGGCAAACAAAAGTTACGCTGCCGCATCCGCTGGTTCGAACCTGCGAGTCGCGCCCGGTGTCGCATTTCATAGTATGTAACAAAAGAGATACATAACGTTACAGTTTAGCCACCACTATACCAGCGGTGTATGTGTGTATAAAATTAGGGCAAACAAAAGTTACGCTGCCGCATCCGCTGGTTCGAACCTGCGAGTCGCGCCCGGTGTCGCATTTTATAGCATATAACGAAAGAGATGAATCAGGTTACAGTTTAGCCACCACTATACCAGCGGTGTATGTGTATATAAAATTAGGGCAAACAAAAGTTACGCTGCCGCATCCGCTGGTTCGAACCTGCGAGTCGCGCCCGGTGTCGCATTTTATAGTATATAACGAAAGAGATGAATCACGTTACAGATTAGCCACCACTATACCAGCGGTGTATGTGTGTATAAAATTAGGGCAAACAAAAGTTAGGCTGCCGCATCCGCTGGTTCGAACCTGCGAGCCGCGCCCGGTGTCGCATTTTATAGTATGTAACGAAAGAGATGAATCAGGTTACAGTTTAGCCACCACTATACCAGCGGTGTATGTGTATATAAAATTAGGGCAAACAAAAGTTACGCTGCCGCATCCGCTGGTTCGAACCTGCGAGTCGCGCCCGGTGTCGCATTTTATAGTATGTAACGAAAGAGATGAATCAGGTAACAGTTTAGCCACGGCTATACCAGCGGTGTATGTGTGTATAAAATTAGGGCAAACAAAAGTTACGCTGCCGCATCCGCTGGTTCGAACCTGCGAGTCGCGCCCGGTGTCGCATTTCATAGTATGTAACAAAAGAGATACATAACGTTACAGTTTAGCCACCACTATACCAGCGGTGTATGTGTGTATAAAATTAGGGCAAACAAAAGTTACGCTGCCGCATCCGCTGGTTCGAACCTGCGAGTCGCGCCCGGTGTCGCATTTTATAGCATATAACGAAAGAGATGAATCAGGTTACAGTTTAGCCACCACTATACCAGCGGTGTATGTGTATATAAAATTAGGGCAAACAAAAGTTACGCTGCCGCATCCGCTGGTTCGAACCTGCGAGTCGCGCCCGGTGTCGCATTTTATAGTATATAACGAAAGAGATGAATCACGTTACAGATTAGCCACCACTATACCAGCGGTGTATGTGTGTATAAAATTAGGGCAAACAAAAGTTAGGCTGCCGCATCCGCTGGTTCGAACCTGCGAGCCGCGCCCGGTGTCGCATTTTATAGTATGTAACGAAAGAGATGAATCAGGTTACAGTTTAGCCACCACTATACCAGCGGTGTATGTGTATATAAAATTAGGGCAAACAAAAGTTACGCTGCCGCATCCGCTGGTTCGAACCTGCGAGTCGCGCCCGGTGTCGCATTTTATAGTATATAACGAAAGAGATGAATCACGTTACAGATTAGCCACCACTATACCAGCGGTGTATGTGTATATAAAATTAGGGCAAACAAAAGTTACGCTGCCGCATCCGCTGGTTCGAACCTGCGAGCCGCGCCCGGTGTCGCATTTTATAGTATGTAACGAAAGAGATGAATCAGGTAACAGTTTAGCCTCGGCTATACCAGCGGTGTATGTGTATATAAAATTAGGGCAAACAAAAGTTACGCTGCCGCATTCGCTGGTTCGAACCTGCGAGCCGCGCCCGGTGTCGCATTTCATAGTATGTAACAAAAGAGATGCATCACGTTACAGATTAGCCACCACTATACCAGCGGTGTATGTGTATATAAAATTAGGGCAAACAAAAGTTACGCTGCCGCATCCGCTGGTTCGAACCTGCGAGTCGCGCCCGGTGTCGCATTTTATAGTATATAACGAAAGAGATGAATCAGGTTACAGTTTAGCCACCACTATACCAGCGGTGTATGTGTATATAAAATTAGGGCAAACAAAAGTTACGCTGCCGTATCCGCTGTTTCGAACCTGCGAGCCGCGCCCGGTGTCGCATTTCATAGTATGTAACGAAAGAGATATATCACGTTACAGATTAGCCACCACTATACCAGCGGTGTATGTGTGTATAAAATTAGGGCAAACAAAAGTTAGGCTGCCGCATCCGCTGGTTCGAACCTGCGAGCCGCGCCCGGTGTCGCATTTTATAGTATGTAACGAAAGAGATGAATCAGGTTACAGTTTAGCCACCACTATACCAGCGGTGTATGTGTATATAAAATTAGGGCAAACAAAAGCTCCGCGGCCGCATCCGCTGGTTCGAACCTGCGAGCCGCGCCCGGTGTCGCATTTCATAGTATGTAACAAAAGAGATGCATCACGTTACAGATTAGCCACCACTATACCAGCGGTGTATGTGTGTATAAAATTAGGGCAAACAAAAGTTAGGCTGCCGCATCCGCTGGTTCGAACCTGCGAGCCGCGCCCGGTGTCGCATTTTATAGTATGTAACGAAAGAGATGAATCAGGTTACAGTTTAGCCACCACTATACCAGCGGTGTATGTGTATATAAAATTAGGGCAAACAAAAGTTACGCTGCCGCATCCGCTGGTTCGAACCTGCGAGTCGCGCCCGGTGTCGCATTTTATAGTATGTAACGAAAGAGATGAATCAGGTAACAGTTTAGCCACGGCTATACCAGCGGTGTATGTGTGTATAAAATTAGGGCAAACAAAAGTTACGCTGCCGCATCCGCTGGTTCGAACCTGCGAGTCGCGCCCGGTGTCGCATTTCATAGTATGTAACAAAAGAGATACATAACGTTACAGTTTAGCCACCACTATACCAGCGGTGTATGTGTGTATAAAATTAGGGCAAACAAAAGTTACGCTGCCGCATCCGCTGGTTCGAACCTGCGAGTCGCGCCCGGTGTCGCATTTTATAGCATATAACGAAAGAGATGAATCAGGTTACAGTTTAGCCACCACTATACCAGCGGTGTATGTGTATATAAAATTAGGGCAAACAAAAGTTACGCTGCCGCATCCGCTGGTTCGAACCTGCGAGTCGCGCCCGGTGTCGCATTTTATAGTATATAACGAAAGAGATGAATCACGTTACAGATTAGCCACCACTATACCAGCGGTGTATGTGTGTATAAAATTAGGGCAAACAAAAGTTAGGCTGCCGCATCCGCTGGTTCGAACCTGCGAGCCGCGCCCGGTGTCGCATTTTATAGTATGTAACGAAAGAGATGAATCAGGTTACAGTTTAGCCACCACTATACCAGCGGTGTATGTGTATATAAAATTAGGGCAAACAAAAGTTACGCTGCCGCATCCGCTGGTTCGAACCTGCGAGTCGCGCCCGGTGTCGCATTTTATAGTATATAACGAAAGAGATGAATCACGTTACAGATTAGCCACCACTATACCAGCGGTGTATGTGTATATAAAATTAGGGCAAACAAAAGTTACGCTGCCGCATCCGCTGGTTCGAACCTGCGAGCCGCGCCCGGTGTCGCATTTTATAGTATGTAACGAAAGAGATGAATCAGGTAACAGTTTAGCCTCGGCTATACCAGCGGTGTATGTGTATATAAAATTAGGGCAAACAAAAGTTACGCTGCCGCATTCGCTGGTTCGAACCTGCGAGCCGCGCCCGGTGTCGCATTTCATAGTATGTAACAAAAGAGATGCATCACGTTACAGATTAGCCACCACTATACCAGCGGTGTATGTGTATATAAAATTAGGGCAAACAAAAGTTACGCTGCCGCATCCGCTGGTTCGAACCTGCGAGTCGCGCCCGGTGTCGCATTTTATAGTATATAACGAAAGAGATGAATCAGGTTACAGTTTAGCCACCACTATACGAGCGGTGTATGTGTATATAAAATTAGGGCAAACAAAAGTTACGCTGCCGTATCCGCTGTTTCGAACCTGCGAGCCGCGCCCGGTGTCGCATTTCATAGTATGTAACGAAAGAGATATATCACGTTACAGATTAGCCACCACTATACCAGCGGTGTATGTGTGTATAAAATTAGGGCAAACAAAAGTTAGGCTGCCGCATCCGCTGTTTCGAACCTGCGAGCCGCGCCCGGTGTCGCATTTTATAGTATGTAACGAAAGAGATGAATCAGGTTACAGTTTAGCCACCACTATACCAGCGGTGTATGTGTATATAAAATTAGGGCAAACAAAAGCTCCGCGGCCGCATCCGCTGGTTCGAACCTGCGAGCCGCGCCCGGTGTCGCATTTCATAGTATGTAACAAAAGAGATGCATCACGTTACAGATTAGCCACCACTATACCAGCGGTGTATGTGTGTATAAAATTAGGGCAAACAAAAGTTAGGCTGCCGCATCCGCTGGTTCGAACCTGCGAGCCGCGCCCGGTGTCGCATTTTATAGTATGTAACGAAAGAGATGAATCAGGTTACAGTTTAGCCACCACTATACCAGCGGTGTATGTGTATATAAAATTAGGGCAAACAAAAGCTCCGCTGCCGCATCCGCTGTTTCGAACCTGCGAGCCGCGCCCGGTGTCGCATATCATAGTATGTAACGAAAGAGATGCATCACGTTACAGATTAGCCACCACTATACCAGCGGTGTATGTGTGTATAAAATTAGGGCAAACAAAAGTTAGGCTGCCGCATCCGCTGGTTCGAACCTGCGAGCCGCGCCCGGTGTCGCATTTTATAGTATGTAACGAAAGAGATGAATCAGGTTACAGTTTAGCCACCACTATACCAGCGGTGTATGTGTATATAAAATTAGGGCAAACAAAAGCTCCGCTGCCGCATCCGCTGTTTCGAACCTGCGAGCCGCGCCCGGTGTCGCATATCATAGTATGTAACGAAAGAGATGCATCACGTTACAGATTAGCCACCACTATACCAGCGGTGTATGTGTGTATAAAATTAGGGCAAACAAAAGTTAGGCTGCCGCATCCGCTGGTTCGAACCTGCGAGCCGCGCCCAGTGTCGCATATCATAGTATGTAACGAAAGAGATGCATCACGTTACAGATTAGCCACCACTATACCAGCGGTGTATGTGTGTATAAAATTAGGGCAAACAAAAGTTAGGCTGCCGCATCCGCTGGTTCGAACCTGCGAGCCGCGCCCGGTGTCGCATTTTATAGTATGTAACGAAAGAGATGAATCAGGTTACAGTTTAGCCACCACTATACCAGCGGTGTATGTGTATATAAAATTAGGGCAAACAAAAGTTACGCTGCCGCATCCGCTGGTTCGAACCTGCGAGCCGCGCCCAGTGTCGCATTTTATAGTATGTAACGAAAGAGATGAATCAGGTTACAGTTTAGCCACCACTATACCAGCGGTGTATGTGTGTATAAAATTAGGGCAAACAAAAGTTAGGCTGCCGCATCCGCTGGTTCGAACCTGCGAGCCGCGCCCGGTGTCGCATATCATAGTATGTAACGAAAGAGATGCATCACGTTACAGATTAGCCACCACTATACCAGCGGTGTATGTGTGTATAAAATTAGGGCAAACAAAAGTTAGGCTGCCGCATCCGCTGGTTCGAACCTGCGAGCCGCGCCCGGTGTCGCATTTTATAGTATGTAACGAAAGAGATGAATCAGGTAACAGTTAAGCCACGGCTATACCAGCGGTGTATGTGTATATAAAATTAGGGCAAACAAAAGTTACGCTGCCGCATCCGCTGGTTCGAACCTGCGAGTCGCGCCCGGTGTCGCATTTTATAGCATATAACGAAAGAGATGAATCAGGTTACAGTTTAGCCACCACTATACCAGCGGTGTATGTGTATATAAAATTAGGGCAAACAAAAGCTCCGCTGCCGCATCCGCTGTTTCGAACCTGCGAGCCGCGCCCGGTGTCGCATATCATAGTATGTAACGAAAGAGATGCATCACGTTACAGATTAGCCACCACTATACCAGCGGTGTATGTGTGTATAAAATTAGGGCAAACAAAAGTTAGGCTGCCGCATCCGCTGGTTCGAACCTGCGAGCCGCGCCCGGTGTCGCATTTTATAGTATGTAACGAAAGAGATGAATCAGGTTACAGTTTAGCCACCACTATACCAGCGGTGTATGTGTATATAAAATTAGGGCAAACAAAAGTTACGCTGCCGCATCCGCTGGTTCGAACCTGCGAGCCGCGCCCAGTGTCGCATTTTATAGTATGTAACGAAAGAGATGAATCAGGTAACAGTTTAGCCTCGGCTATACCAGCGGTGTATGTGTATATAAAATTAGGGCAAACAAAAGTTACACTGCCGCATTCGCTGGTTCGAACCTGCGAGCCGCGCCCGGTGTCGCATTTTATAGTATGTAACGAAAGAGATGCATCACGTTACAGATTAGCCACCACTATACCAGCGGTGTATGTGTATATAAAATTAGGGCAAACAAAAGCTCCGCGGCCGCATCCGCTGCTTCGAACCTGCGAGCCGCGCCCGGTGTCGCATTTCATAGTATGTAACAAAAGAGATGCATCACGTTACAGATTAGCCACCACTATACCAGCGGTGTATGTGTGTATAAAATTAGGGCAAACAAAAGTTAGGCTGCCGCATCCGCTGGTTCGAACCTGCGAGCCGCGCCCGGTGTCGCATTTTATAGTATGTAACGAAAGAGATGAATCAGGTTACAGTTTAGCCACCACTATACCAGCGGTGTATGTGTATATAAAATTAGGGCAAACAAAAGTTACGCTGCCGCATCCGCTGGTTCGAAACTGCGAGTCGCGCCAGGTGTCGCATTTTATAGTATGTAACGAAAGAGATGAATCAGGTAACAGTTTAGCCACGGCTATACCAGCGGTGTATGTGTGTATAAAATTAGGGCAAACAAAAGATACGCTGCCGCATCCGCTGGTTCGAACCTGCGAGCCGCGCCCGGTGTCGCATTTTATAGTATGTAACGAAAGAGATGAATCAGGTAACAGTTTAGCCACCACTATACCAGCGGTGTATGTGTGTATAAAATTAGGGCAAACAAAAGTTAGGCTGCCGCATCCGCTGGTTCGAACCTGCGAGCCGCGCCCGGTGTCGCATTTTATAGTATGTAACGAAAGAGATGAATCAGGTTACAGTTTAGCCACCACTATACCAGCGGTGTATGTGTATATAAAATTAGGGCAAACAAAAGTTACGCTGCCGCATCCGCTGGTTCGAAACTGCGAGTCGCGCCAGGTGTCGCATTTTATAGCATATAACGAAAGAGATGAATCAGGTTACAGTTTAGCCACCACTATACCAGCGGTGTATGTGTATATAAAATTAGGGCAAACAAAAGATACGCTGCCGCATCCGCTGGTTCGAACCTGCGAGCCGCGCCCGGTGTCGCATTTCATAGTATGTAACAAAAGAGATGCATCACGTTACAGATTAGCCACCACTATACCAGCGGTGTATGTGTATATAAAATTAGGGCAAACAAAAGTTAGGCTGCCGCATCCGCTGGTTCGAACCTGCGAGCCGCGCCCGGTGTCGCATTTTATAGTATGTAACGAAAGAGATGAATCAGGTTACAGATTAGCCACCACTATACCAGCGGTGTATGTGTGTATAAAATTAGGGGAAACAAAAGTTAGGCTGCCGCATCCGCTGGTTCGAACCTGCGAGCCGCGCCCGGTGTCGCATTTTATAGTATGTAACGAAAGAGATGAATCAGGTTACAGTTTAGCCACCACTATACCAGCGGTGTATGTGTATATAAAATTAGGGCAAACAAAAGTTACGCTGCCGCATCCGCTGGTTCGAAACTGCGAGTCGCGCCAGGTGTCGCATTTTATAGTATGTAACGAAAGAGATGAATCAGGTAACAGTTTAGCCACCACTATACCAGCGGTGTATGTGTATATAAAATTAGGGCAAACAAAAGATACGCTGCCGCATCCGCTGGTTCGAAACTGCGAGTCGCGCCAGGTGTCGCATCTTATAGTATGTAACGAAAGAGATGAATCAGGTTACAGTTTAGCTACCACTATACCAGCGGTGTATGTGTATATAAAATTAGGGCAAACAAAAGATACGCTGCCGCATCCGCTGGTTCGAACCTGCGAGCCGCGCCCGGTGTCGCATTTTATAGTATGTAACGAAAGAGATGAATCAGGTTACAGTTTAGCCACCACTATACCAGCGGTGTATGTGTGTATAAAATTAGGGCAAACAAAAGATACGCTGCCGCATCCGCTGGTTCGAAACTGCGAGCCGCGCCAGGTGTCGCATTTTATAGTATGTAACGAAAGAGATGAATCAGGTTGCAGTTTAGCCACCACTATACCAGCGGTGTATGTGTATATAAAATTAGAGCAAACAAAAGATACGCTGCCGCATCCGCTGGTTCGAACCTGCGAGCCGCGCCCGGTGTCGCATTTTATAGTATGTAACGAAAGAGATGAATCAGGTTGCAGTTTAGCCACCACTATACCAGCGGTGTATGTGTATATAAAATTAGGGCAAACAAAAGTTACGCTGCCGCATCCGCTGGTTCGAAACTGCGAGTCGCGCCAGGTGTCGCATTTTATAGTATATAACGAAAGAGATGAATCAGGTAACAGTTTAGCCACGGCTATACCAGCGGTGTATGTGTGTATAAAATTAGGGCAAACAAAAGATACGCTGCCGCATCCGCTGGTTCGAACCTGCGAGCCGCGCCCGGTGTCGCATTTTATAGTATGTAACGAAAGAGATGAATCAGGTAACAGTTTAGCCACCACTATACCAGCGGTGTATGTGTGTATAAAATTAGGGCAAACAAAAGTTAGGCTGCCGCATCCGCTGGTTCGAACCTGCGAGCCGCGCCCGGTGTCGCATTTTATGGTATGTAACGAAAGAGATGAATCAGGTTACAGATTAGCCACCACTATACCAGCGGTGTATGTGTATATAAAATTAGGGCAAACAAAAGTTAGGCTGCCGCATCCGCTGGTTCGAACCTGCGAGCCGCGCCCGGTGTCGCATTTTATAGTATGTAACGAAAGAGATGAATCAGGTTACAGTTTAGCCACCACTATACCAGCGGTGTATGTGTATATAAAATTAGGGCAAACAAAAGTTACGCTGCCGCATCCGCTGGTTCGAAACTGCGAGTCGCGCCAGGTGTCGCATTTTATAGCATATAACGAAAGAGATGAATCAGGTAACAGTTTAGCCACGGCTATACCAGCGGTGTATGTGTGTATAAAATTAGGGCAAACAAAAGATACGCTGCCGCATCCGCTGGTTCGAAACTGCGAGTCGCGCCCGGTGTCGCATTTTATAGTATGTAACGAAAGAGATGAATCAGGTTACAGTTTAGCCACCACTATACCAGCGGTGTATGTGTATATAAAATTAGGGCAAACAAAAGTTACGCTGCCGCATCCGCTGGTTCGAAACTGCGAGTCGCGCCAGGTCGCATTTTATAGCACATAACGAAAGAGATGAATCAGGTAACAGTTTAGCCACGGCTATACCAGCGGTGTATGTGTGTATAAAATTAGGGCAAACAAAAGATACGCTGCCGCATCCGCTGGTTCGAAACTGCGAGTCGCGCCCGGTGTCGCATTTTATAGTATGTAACGAAAGAGATGAATCAGGTTACAGTTTAGCCACCACTATACCAGCGGTGTATGTGTGTATAAAATTAGGGCAAACAAAAGATACGCTGCCGCATCCGCTGGTTCGAAACTGCGAGTCGCGCCCGGTGTCGCATTTTATAGTATGTAACGAAAGAGGTGAATCAGGTTACAGTTTAGCCACCACTATACCAGCGGTGTATGTGTATATAAAATTAGGGCAAACAAAAGTTACGCTACCGCATCCGCTGGTTCGAAACTGCGAGTCGCGCCAGGTGTCGCATTTTATAGCATATAACGAAAGAGATGAATCAGGTAACAGTTTAGGCACGGCTATACCAGCGGTGTATGTGTGTATAAAATTAGGGCAAACAAAAGATACGCTGCCGCATCCGCTGGTTCGAACCTGCGAGCCGCGCCCGGTGTCGCATTTTATAGTATGTAACGAAAGAGATGAATCAGGTAACAGTTTAGCCACCACTATACCAGCGGTGTATGTGTATATAAAATTAGGGCAAACAAAAGTTAGGCTGCCGCATCCGCTGGTTCGAACCTGCGAGTCGCGCCAGGTGTCGCATTTTATAGTATGTAACGAAAGAGATGAATCAGGTTACAGTTTAGCCACCACTATACCAGCGGTGTATGTGTATATAAAATTAGGGCATACAAAAGATACGCTGCCGCATCAGCTGGTTCGAACCTGCGAGCCGCGCCCGGTGTCGCATTTTATAGTATGTAACGAAAGAGATGAATCAGGTTACAGATTAGCCACCACTATACCAGCGGTGTATGTGTATATAAAATTAGGGCAAACAAAAGTTAGGCTGCCGCATCCGCTGGTTCGAACCTGCGAGCCGCGCCCGGTGTCGCATTTTATAGTATGTAACGAAAGAGATGAATCCTGTTACAGTTTAGCCACCACTATACCAGCGGTGTATGTGTATATAAAATTAGGGCAAACAAAAGTTACGCTGCCGCATCCGCTGGTTCGAACCTGCGAGCCGCGCCCGGTGTCGCATTTTATAGTATGTAACGAAAGAGATGAATCAGGTTACAGTTTAGCCACCACTATACCAGCGGTGTATGTGTATATAAAATTAGGGCAAACAAAAGTTACGCTGCCGCATCCGCTGGTTCGAACCTGCGAGCCGCGCCCGGTGTCGCATTTTATAGTATGTAACGAAAGAGATGAATCAGGTTACAGTTTAGCCACCACTATACCAGCGGTGTATGTGTATATAAAATTAGGGCAAACAAAAGTTACGCTGCCGCATCCGCTGGTTCGAACCTGCGAGCCGCGCCCGGTGTCGCATTTTATAGTATGTAACGAAAGAGATGAATCAGGTTACAGTTTAGCCACCACTATACCAGCGGTGTATGTGTATATAAAATTAGGGCAAACAAAAGTTACGCTGCCGCATCCGCTGGTTCGAAACTGCGAGTCGCGCCAGGTGTCGCATTTTATAGTATGTAACGAAAGAGATGAATCAGGTTACAGTTTAGCCACCACTATACCAGCGGTGTATGTGTATATAAAATTAGGGCAAACAAAAGATACGCTGCCGCATCCGCTGGTTCGAACCTGCGAGCCGCGCCCGGTGTCGCATTTTATAGTATGTAACGAAAGAGATGAATCAGGTTACAGTTTAGCCACCACTATACCAGCGGTGTATGTGTATATAAAATTAGGGCAAACAAAAGTTACGCTGCCGCATCCGCTGGTTCGAAACTGCGAGTCGCGCCAGGTGTCGCATTTTATAGTATGTAACGAAAGAGATGAATCAGGTAACAGTTTAGCCACGGCTATACCAGCGGTGTATGTGTGTATAAAATTAGGGCAAACAAAAGATACGCTGCCGCATCCGCTGGTTCGAACCTGCGAGCCGCGCCCGGTGTCGCATTTTATAGTATGTAACGAAAGAGATGAATCAGGTAACAGTTTAGCCACCACTATACCAGCGGTGTATGTGTGTATAAAATTAGGGCAAACAAAAGTTAGGCTGCCGCATCCGCTGGTTCGAACCTGCGAGCCGCGCCCGGTGTCGCATTTTATAGTATGTAACGAAAGAGATGAATCAGGTTACAGATTAGCCACTACTATACCAGCGGTGTATGTGTATATAAAATTAGGGCAAACAAAAGTTAGGCTGCCGCATCCGCTGGTTCGAACCTGCGAGCCGCGCCCGGTGTCGCATTTTATAGTATGTAACGAAAGAGATGAATCAGGTTACAGATTAGCCACCACTATACCAGTGGTGTATGTGTATATAAAATTAGGGCAAACAAAAGTTAGGCTGCCGCATCCGCTGGTTCGAACCTGCGAGCCGCGCCCGGTGTCGCATTTTATAGTATGTAACGAAAGAGATGAATCAGGTTACAGTTTAGCCACCACTATACCAGCGGTGTATGTGTATATAAAATTAGGGCAAACAAAAGTTACGCTGCCGCATCCGCTGGTTCGAACCTGCGAGCCGCGCCCGGTGTCGCATTTTATAGTATGTAACGAAAGAGATGAATCAGGTTACAGTTTAGCCACCACTATACCAGCGGTGTATGTGTATATAAAATTAGGGCAAACAAAAGTTACGCTGCCGCATCCGCTGGTTCGAAACTGCGAGTCGCGCCAGGTGTCGCATTTTATAGTATGTAACGAAAGAGATGAATCAGGTAACAGTTTAGCCACGGCTATACCAGCGGTGTATGTGTGTATAAAATTAGGGCAAACAAAAGATACGCTGCCGCATCCGCTGGTTCGAACCTGCGAGCCGCGCCCGGTGTCGCATTTCATAGTATGTAACAAAAGAGATGCATCACGTTACAGATTAGCCACCACTATACCAGCGGTGTATGTGTATATAAAATTAGGGCAAACAAAAGTTAGGCTGCCGCATCCGCTGGTTCGAACCTGCGAGCCGCGCCCGGTGTCGCATTTTATAGTATGTAACGAAAGAGATGAATCAGGTTACAGATTAGCCACCACTATACCAGCGGTGTATGTGTGTATAAAATTAGGGCAAACAAAAGATAGGCTGCCGCATCCGCTGGTTCGAACCTGCGAGCCGCGCCCGGTGTCGCATTTCATAGTATGTAACAAAAGAGATGCATCACGTTACAGATTAGCCACCACTATACCAGCGGTGTATGTGTATATAAAATTAGGGCAAACAAAAGTTACGCTGCCGCATCCGCTGGTTCGAAACTGCGAGTCGCGCCAGGTATCGCATTTTATAGTATGTAACGAAAGAGATGAATCAGGTAACAGTTTAGCCACGGCTATACCAGCGGTGTATGTGTATATAAAATTAGGGCAAACAAAAGTTAGGCTGCCGCATCCGCTGGTTCGAACCTGCGAGCCGCGCCCGGTGTCGCATTTTATAGTATGTAACGAAAGAGATGAATCAGGTTACAGTTTAGCCACCACTATACCAGCGGTGTATGTGTATATAAAATTAGGGCAAACAAAAGTTACGCTGCCGCATCCGCTGGTTCGAAACTGCGAGTCGCGCCAGGTGTCGCATTTTATAGTATGTAACGAAAGAGATGAATCAGGTAACAGTTTAGCCACGGCTATACCAGCGGTGTATGTGTGTATAAAATTAGGGCAAACAAAAGATACGCTGCCGCATCCGCTGGTTCGAACCTGCGAGCCGCGCCCGGTGTCGCATTTTATAGTATGTAACGAAAGAGATGAATCAGGTAACAGTTTAGCCACCACTATACCAGCGGAGTATGTGTGTATAAAATTAGGGCAAACAAAAGTTAGGCTGCCGCATCCGCTGGTTCGAACCTGCGAGCCGCGCCCGGTGTCGCATTTTATAGTATGTAACGAAAGAGATGAATCAGGTTACAGATTAGCCACCACTATACCAGCGGTGTATGTGTATATAAAATTAGGGCAAACAAAAGTTAGGCTGCCGCATCCGCTGGTTCGAACCTGCGAGCCGCGCCCGGTGTCGCATTTTATAGTATGTAACGAAAGAGATGAATCAGGTTACAGATTAGCCACCACTATACCAGCGGTGTATGTGTATATAAAATTAGGGCAAACAAAAGTTAGGCTGCCGCATCCGCTGGTTCGAACCTGCGAGCCGCGCCCGGTGTCGCATTTTATAGTATGTAACGAAAGAGATGAATCAGGTTACAATTTAGCCACCACTATACCAGCGGTGTATGTGTATATAAAATTAGGGCAAACAAAAGTTACGCTGCCGCATCCGCTGGTTCGAACCTGCGAGCCGCGCCCGGTGTCGCATTTTATAGTATGTAACGAAAGAGATGAATCAGGTTACAGTTTAGCCACCACTATACCAGCGGTGTATGTGTATATAAAATTAGGGCAAACAAAAGTTACGCTGCCGCATCCGCTGGTTCGAAACTGCGAGTCGCGCCAGGTGTCGCATTTTATAGTATGTAACGAAAGAGATGAATCAGGTAACAGTTTAGCCACGGCTATACCAGCGGTGTATGTGTGTATAAAATTAGGGCAAACAAAAGATACGCTGCCGCATCCGCTGGTTCGAACCTGCGAGCCGCGCCCGGTGTCGCATTTCATAGTATGTAACAAAAGAGATGCATCACGTTACAGATTAGCCACCACTATACCAGCGGTGTATGTGTATATAAAATTAGGGCAAACAAAAGTTAGGCTGCCGCATCCGCTGGTTCGAACCTGCGAGCCGCGCCCGGTGTCGCATTTTATAGTATGTAACGAAAGAGATGAATCAGGTTACAGATTAGCCACCACTATACCAGCGGTGTATGTGTGTATAAAATTAGGGCAAACAAAAGATAGGCTGCCGCATCCGCTGGTTCGAACCTGCGAGCCGCGCCCGGTGTCGCATTTCATAGTATGTAACAAAAGAGATGAATCAGGTAACAGTTTAGCCACGGCTATACCAGCGGTGTATGTGTGTATAAAATTAGGGCAAACAAAAGATACGCTGCCGCATCCGCTGGTTCGAACCTGCGAGCCGCGCCCGGTGTCGCATTTCATAGTATGTAACGAAAGAGATGAATCAGGTTACAGTTTAGCCACCACTATACCAGCGGTGTATGTGTATATAAAATTAGGGCAAACAAAAGTTACGCTGCCGCATCCGCTGGTTCGAACCTGCGAGCCGCGCCCGGTGTCGCATTTTATAGTATGTAACGAAAGAGATGAATCAGGTAACAGTTTAGCCACCACTATACCAGCGGTGTATGTGTATATAAAATTAGGGCAAACAAAAGTTACGCTGCCGCATCCGCTGGTTCGAACCTGCGAGCCGCGCCCGGTGTCGCATTTTATAGTATGTAACGACAGAGATGAATCAGGTAACAGTTTAGCCACGGCTATACCAGCGGTGTATGTGTGTATAAAATTAGGGCAAACAAAAGCTCCGCGGCCGCATCCGCTGGTTCGAACCTGCGAGCCGCGCCCGGTGTCGCATTTCATAGTATGTAACAAAAGAGATGCATCACGTTACAGATTAGCCACCACTATACCAGCGGTGTATGTGTGTATAATATTAGGGCAAACAAAAGTTAGGCTGCCGCATCCGCTGGTTCGAACCTGCGAGCCGCGCCCGGTGTCGCATATCATAGTATGTAACGAAAGAGATGCATCACGTTACAGATTAGCCACCACTATACCAGCGGTGTATGTGTGTATAAAATTAGGGCAAACAAAAGTTAGGCTGCCGCATCCGCTGGTTCGAACCTGCGAGCCGCGCCCGGTGTCGCATTTTATAGTATGTAACGAAAGAGATGAATCAGGTTACAGTTTAGCCACCACTATACCAGCGGTGTATGTGTATATAAAATTAGGGCAAACAAAAGTTACGCTGCCGCATCCGCTGGTTCGAACCTGCGAGCCGCGCCCAGTGTCGCATTTTATAGTATGTAACGAAAGAGATGCATCACGTTACAGATTAGCCACCACTATACCAGCGGTGTATGTGTATATAAAATTAGGGCAAACAAAAGTTACGCTGCCGCATCCGCTGGTTCGAACCTGCGAGCCGCGCCCGGTGTCGCATTTTATAGTATGTAACGAAAGAGATGAATCAGGTAACAGTTTAGCCACCACTATACCAGCGGTGTATGTGTATATAAAATTAGGGCAAACAAAAGTTACGCTGCCGCATCCGCTGGTTCGAACCTGCGAGCCGCGCCCGGTGTCGCATTTTATAGTATGTAACGAAAGAGATGAATCAGGTTACAGTTTAGCCACCACTATACCAGCGGTGTATGTGTGTATAAAATTAGGGCAAACAAAAGATACGCTGCCGCATCCGCTGGTTCGAACCTGCGAGCCGCGCCCGGTGTCGCATTTTATAGTATGTAACGAAAGAGATGAATCAGGTTACAGTTTAGCCACCACTATACCAGCGGTGTATGTGTGTATAAAATTAGGGCAAACAAAAGATACGCTGCCGCATCCGCTGGTTCGAACCTGCGAGCCGCGCCCGGTGTCGCATTTTATAGTATGTAACGAAAGAGATGCATCACGTTACAGATTAGCCACCACTATACCAGCGGTGTATGTGTATATAAAATTAGGGCAAACAAAAGTTACGCTGCCGCATCCGCTGGTTCGAACCTGCGAGCCGCGCCCGGTGTCGCATTTTATAGTATGTAACGAAAGAGATGAATCAGGTAACAGTTTAGCCACCACTATACCAGCGGTGTATGTGTATATAAAATTAGGGCAAACAAAAGTTACGCTGCCGCATCCGCTGGTTCGAACCTGCGAGCCGCGCCCGGTGTCGCATTTTATAGTATGTAACGAAAGAGATGAATCAGGTTACAGTTTAGCCACCACTATACCAGCGGTGTATGTGTATATAAAATTAGGGCAAACAAAAGTTACGCTGCCGCATCCGCTGGTTCGAACCTGCGAGCCGCGCCCGGTGTCGCATTTTATAGTATGTAACGAAAGAGATGAATCAGGTTACAGTTTAGCCACCACTATACCAGCGGTGTATGTGTGTATAAAATTAGGGCAAACAAAAGATACGCTGCCGCATCCGCTGGTTCGAACCTGCGAGCCGCGCCCGGTGTCGCATTTCATAGTATGTAACGAAAGAGATGAATCAGGTTACAGTTTAGCCACCACTATACCAGCGGTGTATGTGTATATAAAATTAGGGCAAACAAAAGTTACGCTGCCGCATCCGCTGGTTCGAACCTGCGAGCCGCGCCCGGTGTCGCATTTTATAGTATGTAACGAAAGAGATGAATCAGGTAACAGTTTAGCCACCACTATACCAGCGGTGTATGTGTATATAAAATTAGGGCAAACAAAAGTTACGCTGCCGCATCCGCTGGTTCGAACCTGCGAGCCGCGCCCGGTGTCGCATTTTATAGTATGTAACGACAGAGATGAATCAGGTAACAGTTTAGCCACGGCTATACCAGCGGTGTATGTGTGTATAAAATTAGGGCAAACAAAAGCTCCGCGGCCACATCCGCTGGTTCGAACCTGCGAGCCGCGCCCGGTGTCGCATTTCATAGTATGTAACAAAAGAGATGCATCACGTTACAGATTAGCCACCACTATACCAGCGGTGTATGTGTGTATAATATTAGGGCAAACAAAAGTTACGCTGCCGCATCCGCTGTTTCGAACCTGCGAGCCGCGCCCGGTGTCGCATATCATAGTATGTAACGAAAGAGATGCATCACGTTACAGATTAGCCACCACTATACCAGCGGTGTATGTGTGTATAAAATTAGGGCAAACAAAAGTTAGGCTGCCGCATCCGCTGGTTCGAACCTGCGAGCCGCGCCCGGTGTCGCATTTTATAGTATGTAACGAAAGAGATGAATCAGGTTACAGTTTAGCCACCACTATACCAGCGGTGTATGTGTATATAAAATTAGGGCAAACAAAAGTTACGCTGCCGCATCCGCTGGTTCGAACCTGCGAGCCGCGCCCAGTGTCGCATTTTATAGTATGTAACGAAAGAGATGCATCACGTTACAGATTAGCCACCACTATACCAGCGGTGTATGTGTATATAAAATTAGGGCAAACAAAAGTTACGCTGCCGCATCCGCTGGTTCGAACCTGCGAGCCGCGCCCGGTGTCGCATTTTATAGTATGTAACGAAAGAGATGAATCAGGTAACAGTTTAGCCACCACTATACCAGCGGTGTATGTGTGTATAAAATTAGGGCAAACAAAAGATACGCTGCCGCATCCGCTGGTTCGAAACTGCGAGCCGCGCCCGGTGTCGCATTTCATAGTATGTAACGAAAGAGATGCATCACGTTACAGATTAGCCACCACTATACCAGCGGTGTATGTGTATATAAAATTAGGGCAAACAAAAGTTACGCTGCCGCATCCGCTGGTTCGAACCTGCGAGCCGCGCCCGGTGTCGCATTTTATAGTATGTAACGAAAGAGATGAATCAGGTTACAGTTTAGCCACCACTATACCAGCGGTGTATGTGTATATAAAATTAGGGCAAACAAAAGTTACGCTGCCGCATCCGCTGGTTCGAACCTGCGAGCCGCGCCCGGTGTCGCATTTTATAGTATGTAACGAAAGAGATGAATCAGGTAACAGTTTAGCCACCACTATACCAGCGGTGTATGTGTATAAAAAATTAGGGCAAACAAAAGTTACGCTGCCGCATCCGCTGGTTCGAACCTGCGAGCCGCGCCCGGTGTCGCATTTTATCGTATGTAACGAAATAGATGAATCAGGTTACAGTTTAGCCACCACTATACCAGCGGTGTATGTGTATATAAAATTAGGGCAAACAAAAGTTACGCTGCCGCATCCGCTGGTTCGAACCTGCGAGCCGCGCCCGGTGTCGCATTTTATAGTATGTAACGAAAGAGATGAATCAGGTTACAGTTTAGCCACCACTATACCAGCGGTGTATGTGTATATAAAATTAGGGCAAACAAAAGTTACGCTGCCGCATCCGCTGGTTCGAACCTGCGAGCCGCGCCCGGTGTCGCATTTTATAGTATGTAACGAAAGAGATGAATCAGGTTACAGTTTAGCCACCACTATACCAGCGGTGTATGTGTGTATAAAATTAGGGCAAACAAAAGTTAGGCTGCCGCATCCGCTGGTTCGAACCTGCGAGCCGCGCCCGGTGTCGCATTTTATAGTATGTAACGAAAGAGATGAATCAGGTTACAGTTTAGCCACCACTATACCAGCGGTGTATGTGTATATAAAATTAGGGCAAACAAAAGTTACGCTGCCGCATCCGCTGTTTCGAACCTGCGAGCCGCGCCCGGTGTCGCATATCATAGTATGTAACGAAAGAGATGCATCACGTTACAGATTAGCCACCACTATACCAGCGGTGTATGTGTGTATAAAATTAGGGCAAACAAAAGTTAGGCTGCCGCATCCGCTGGTTCGAACCTGCGAGCCGCGCCCGGTGTCGCATTTTATAGTATGTAACGAAAGAGATGAATCAGGTTACAGTTTAGCCACCACTATACCAGCGGTGTATGTGTATATAAAATTAGGGCAAACAAAAGTTACGCTGCCGCATCCGCTGGTTCGAACCTGCGAGCCGCGCCCGGTGTCGCATTTTATAGTATGTAACGAAAGAGATGAATCAGGTTACAGTTTAGCCACCACTATACCAGCGGTGTATGTGTATATAAAATTAGGGCAAACAAAAGTTACGCTGCCGCATCCGCTGGTTCGAACCTGCGAGCCGCGCCCGGTGTCGCATTTTATAGTATGTAACGAAAGAGATGAATCAGGTTACAGTTTAGCCACCACTATACCAGCGGTGTATGTGTATATAAAATTAGGGCAAACAAAAGTTACGCTGCCGCATCCGCTGGTTCGAACCTGCGAGCCGCGCCCGGTGTCGCATTTTATAGTATGTAACGAAAGAGATGAATCAGGTTACAGTTTAGCCACGCCTATACCAGCGGTGTATGTGTGTATAAAATTAGGGCAAACAAAAGTTACGCTGCCGCATCCGCTGGTTCGAACCTGCGAGCCGCGCCCGGTGTCGCATTTCATAGTATGTAACGAAAGAGATGCATCACGTTACAGATTAGCCACCACTATACCAGCGGTGTATGTGTATATAAAATTAGGGCAAACAAAAGTTACGCTGCCGCATCCGCTGTTTCGAACCTGCGAGCCGCGCCCGGTGTCGCATTTCATAGTATGTAACGAAAGAGATGCATCACGTTACAGATTAGCCACCACTATACCAGCGGTGTATGTGTATATAAAATTAGGGCAAACAAAAGTTACGCTGCCGCATCCGCTGGTTCGAACCTGCGAGTCGCGCCCGGTGTCGCATTTCATAGTATATAACGAAAGAGATGAATCAGGTAACAGTTTAGCCACGGCTATACCAGCGGTGTATGTGTATATAAAATTAGGGCAAACAAAAGTTACGCTGCCGCATCCGCTGGTTCGAACCTGCGAGTCGCGCCCGGTGTCGCATTTCATAGTATATAACGAAAGAGATGAATCAGGTAACAGTTTAGCCACGGCTATACCAGCGGTGTATGTGTATATAAAATTAGGGCAAACAAAAGTTACGCTGCCGCATCCGCTGCTTCGAACCTGCGAGTCGCGCCCGGTGTCGCATTTTATAGCATATAACGAAAGAGATGAATCAGGTTACAGATTAGCCACCACTATACCAGCGGTGTATGTGTATATAAAATTAGGGCAAACAAAATTTACGCTGCCGCATCCGCTGGTTCGAACCTGCGAGCCGCGCCCGGTGTCGCATTTCATAGTATGTAACGAAAGAGATGAATCAGGTTACAGATTAGCCACCACTATACCAGCGGTGTATGTGTGTATAAAATTAGGGCAAACAAAAGTTACGCTGCCGCATCCGCTGGTTCGAACCTGCGAGTCGCGCCCGGTGTCGCATTTCATAGTATATAACGAAAGAGATGAATCAGGTAACAGTTTAGCCCCCACTATACCAGCGGTGTATGTGTTT
Organism: Dermacentor variabilis; assembly: GCF_050947875.1. Taxonomy (NCBI): domain Eukaryota; kingdom Metazoa; phylum Arthropoda; class Arachnida; order Ixodida; family Ixodidae; genus Dermacentor; species Dermacentor variabilis. Next base: position 203,286 of record NW_027460544.1, on the reverse strand, counting down.
ATAAAATTAGGGCAAACAAAAGTTACGCTGCAGCATCCGCTGGTTCGAACCTGCGAGTCGCGCCCGGTGTCGCATTTCATAGTATGTAACGAAAGAGATGAATCACGTTACAGATTAGCCACCACTATACCAGCGGTGTATGTGTATATAAAATTAGGGCAAACAAAAGTTACGCTGCCGCATCCGCTGGTTCGAACCTGCGAGTCGCGCCCGGTGTCGCATTTCATAGTATGTAACGAAAGAGATGAATCAGGTTACAGATTAGCCACCACTATACCAGCGGTGTATGTGTATATAAAATTAGGGCAAACAAAAGTTACGCTGCCACATCCGCTGGTTCGAACCTGCGAGTCGCGCCCGGTGTCGCATTTCATAGTATATAACGAAAGAGATGAATCAGGTAACAGTTTAGCCCCCACTATACCAACGGTGTATGTGTTTATAAAATTAGGGCAAACAAAAGTTACGCTGCCGCATCCGCTGGTTCGAACCTGCGAGTCGCGCCCGGTGTCGCATTTCATAGTATGTAACGAAAGAGATGAATCAGGTTACAGATTAGCCACCACTATACCAGCGGTGTATGTGTATATAAAATTAGGGCAAACAAAAGTTACGCTGCCGCATCCGCTGGTTCGAACCTGCGAGTCGCGCCCGGTGTCGCATTTCATAGTATGTAACGAAAGAGATGAATCACGTTACAGATTAGCCACCACTATACCAGCGGTGTATGTGTATATAAAATTAGGGCAAACAAAAGTTACGCTGCCGCATCCGCTGGTTCGAACCTGCGAGTCGCGCCCGGTGTCGCATTTTATAGCATATAACGAAAGAGATGAATCAGGTAACAGTTTAGCCACCACTATACCAGCGGTGTATGTGTATATAAAATTAGGGCAAACAAAAGTTACGCTGCCGCATCCGCTGGTTCGAACCTGCGAGCCGCGCCCGGTGTCGCATTTCATAGTATGTAACGAAAGAGATGAATCAGGTTACAGATTAGCCACCACTATACCAGCGGTGTATGTGTGTATAAAATTAGGGCAAACAAAAGTTACGCTGCCGCATCCGCTGGTTCGAACCTGCGAGTCGCGCCCGGTGTCGCATTTCATAGTATATAACGAAAGAGATGAATCAGGTAACAGTTTAGCCACGGCTATACCAGCGGTGTATGTGTATATAAAATTAGGGCAAACAAAAGTTACGCTGCCGCATCCGCTGGTTCGAACCTGCGAGCCGCGCCCGGTGTCGCATTTCATAGTATGTAACGAAAGAGATGCATCACGTTACAGATTAGCCACCACTATACCAGCGGTGTATGTGTATATAAAATTAGGGGAAACAAAAGTTACGCTGCCGCATCCGCTGGTTCGAACCTGCGAGCCGCGCCCGGTGTCGCATTTCATAGTATATAACGAAAGAGATGAATCAGGTAACAGTTTAGCCACGGCTATACCAGCGGTGTATGTGTATATAAAATTAGGGCAAACAAAAGTTACGCTGCCGCATCCGCTGGTTCGAACCTGCGAGTCGCGCCCGGTGTCGCATTTCATAGTATATAACGAAAGAGATGAATCAGGTAACAGTTTAGCCACGGCTATACCAGCGGTGTATGTGTATATAAAATTAGGGCAAACAAAAGTTACGCTGCCGCATCCGCTGGTTCGAACCTGCGAGTCGCGCCCGGTGTCGCATTTTATAGCATATAACGAAAGAGATGAATCAGGTTACAGATTAGCCACCACTATACCAGCGGTGTATGTGTATATAAAATTAGGGCAAACAAAAGTTACGCTGCCGCATCCGCTGTTTCGAACCTGCGAGCCGCGCCCGGTGTCGCATTTTATAGTATATAACGAAAGAGATGCATCAGGTTACAGATTAGCCACCACTATACCAGCGGTGTATGTGTATATAAAATTAGGGCAAACAAAATTTACGCTGCCGCATCCGCTGGTTCGAACCTGCGAGCCGCGCCCGGTGTCGCATTTCATAGTATGTAACGAAAGAGATGAATCAGGTTACAGATTAGCCACCACTATACCAGCGGTGTATGTGTGTATAAAATTAGGGCAAACAAAAGTTACGCTGCCGCATCCGCTGGTTCGAACCTGCGAGTCGCGCCCGGTGTCGCATTTCATAGTATATAACGAAAGAGATGAATCAGGTAACAGTTTAGCCCCCACTATACCAGCGGTGTATGTGTTTATAAAATTAGGGCAAACAAAAGTTACGCTGCAGCATCCGCTGGTTCGAACCTGCGAGTCGCGCCCGGTGTCGCATTTCATAGTATGTAACGAAAGAGATGAATCACGTTACAGATTAGCCACCACTATACCAGCGGTGTATGTGTATATAAAATTAGGGCAAACAAAAGTTACGCTGCCGCATCCGCTGGTTCGAACCTGCGAGTCGCGCCCGGTGTCGCATTTCATAGTATGTAACGAAAGAGATGAATCAGGTTACAGATTAGCCACCACTATACCAGCGGTGTATGTGTATATAAAATTAGGGCAAACAAAAGTTACGCTGCCACATCCGCTGGTTCGAACCTGCGAGTCGCGCCCGGTGTCGCATTTCATAGTATATAACGAAAGAGATGAATCAGGTAACAGTTTAGCCCCCACTATACCAGCGGTGTATGTGTTTATAAAATTAGGGCAAACAAAAGTTACGCTGCCGCATCCGCTGGTTCGAACCTGCGAGTCGCGCCCGGTGTCGCATTTCATAGTATGTAACGAAAGAGATGAATCAGGTTACAGATTAGCCACCACTATACCAGCGGTGTATGTGTATATAAAATTAGGGCAAACAAAAGTTACGCTGCCGCATCCGCTGGTTCGAACCTGCGAGTCGCGCCCGGTGTCGCATTTCATAGTATGTAACGAAAGAGATGAATCACGTTACAGATTAGCCACCACTATACCAGCGTTGTATGTGTATATAAAATTAGGGCAAACAAAAGTTACGCTGCCGCATCCGCTGGTTCGAACCTGCGAGTCGCGCCCGGTGTCGCATTTTATAGCATATAACGAAAGAGATGAATCAGGTAACAGTTTAGCCACCACTATACCAGCGGTGTATGTGTATATAAAATTAGGGCAAACAAAAGTTACGCTGCCGCATCCGCTGGTTCGAACCTGCGAGCCGCGCCCGGTGTCGCATTTCATAGTATGTAACGAAAGAGATGAATCAGGTTACAGATTAGCCACCACTATACCAGCGGTGTATGTGTGTATAAAATTAGGGCAAACAAAAGTTACGCTGCCGCATCCGCTGGTTCGAACCTGCGAGTCGCGCCCGGTGTCGCATTTCATAGTATATAACGAAAGAGATGAATCAGGTAACAGTTTAGCCACGGCTATACCAGCGGTGTATGTGTATATAAAATTAGGGCAAACAAAAGTTACGCTGCCGCATCCGCTGGTTCGAACCTGCGAGTCGCGCCCGGTGTCGCATTTTATAGCATATAACGAAAGAGATGAATCAGGTAACAGTTTAGCCACCACTATACCAGCGGTGTATGTGTATATAAAATTAGGGCAAACAAAAGTTACGCTGCCGCATCCGCTGGTTCGAACCTGCGAGTCGCGCCCGGTGTCGCATTTCATAGTATGTAACAAAAGAGATGCATCACGTTACAGATTAGCCACCACTATACCAGCGGTGTATGTGTACATAAAATTAGGGCAAACAAAAGTTACGCTGCCGCATCCGCTGGTTCGAACCTGCGAGTCGCGCCCGGTGTCGCATTTTATAGCATATAACGAAAGAGATGAATCAGGTAACAGTTTAGCCACCACTATACCAGCGGTGTATGTGTATATAAAATTAGGGCAAACAAAAGTTACGCTGCCGCATCCGCTGGTTCGAACCTGCGAGTCGCGCCCGGTGTCGCATTTCATAGTATGTAACAAAAGAGATGCATCACGTTACAGATTAGCCACCACTATACCAGCGGTGTATGTGTATATAAAATTAGGGCAAACAAAAGTTACGCTGCCGCATCCGCTGGTTCGAACCTGCGAGTCGCGCCCGGTGTCGCATTTTATAGCATATAACGAAAGAGATGAATCAGGTAACAGTTTAGCCATGGCTGTACCAGCGGTGTATGTGTATATAAAATTAGGGCAAACAAAAGTTACGCTGCGCATCCGCTGGTTCGAACCTGCGAGTCGCGCCCCTTGTCGCATTTTATAGCATATAACGAAAGAGATGAATCAGGTAACAGTTTAGCCACCACTATACCAGCGGTGTATGTGTATATAAAATTAGGGCAAACAAAAGTTACGCTGCCGCATCCGCTGGTTCGAACCTGCGAGTCGCGCCCGGTGTCGCATTTCATAGTATGTAACAAAAGAGATGCATCACGTTACAGATTAGCCACCACTATACCAGCGGTGTATGTGTATATAAAATTAGGGCAAACAAAAGTTACGCTGCCGCATCCGCTGGTTCGAACCTGCGAGTCGCGCCCGGTGTCGCATTTTATAGTATATAACGAAAGAGATGAATCAGGTTACAGTTTAGCCACGGCTATACCAGCAGTGTATGTGTGTATAAAATTAGGGCAAACAAAAGTTACGCTGCCGCATCCGCTGGTTCGAACCTGCGAGCCGCGCGCGGTGTCGCATTTCATAGTATGTAACGAAAGAGATGCATCACGTTACAGTTTAGCCACCACTATACCAGCGGTGTATATGTGTATAAAATTAGGGCAAACAAAAGTTACGCTGCCGCATCCGCTGGTTCGAACCTGCGAGTCGCGCCCGGTGTCGCATTTCATAGTATGTAACAAAAGAGATGCATCACGTTACAGTTTAGCCACCACTATACCAGCGGTGTATGTGTGTATAAAATTAGGGCAAACAAAAGTTACGCTGCCGCATCCGCTGGTTCGAACCTGCGAGTCGCGCCCGGTGTCGCATTTCATAGTATATAACGAAAGAGATGAATCAGGTAACAGTTTAGCCACGGCTATACCAGCGGTGTATGTGTATATAAAATTAGGGCAAACAAAAGTTACGCTGCCGCATCCGCTGGTTCGAACCTGCGAGTTGCGCCCGGTGTCGCATTTTATAGCATATAACGAAAGAGATGAATCAGGTAACAGTTTAGCCACCACTATACCAGCGGTGTATGTGTATATAAAATTAGGGCAAACAAAAGTTACGCTGCCGCATCCGCTGGTTCGAACCTGCGAGTCGCGCCCGGTGTCGCATTTCATAGTATGTAACAAAAGAGATGCATCACGTTACAGATTAGCCACCACTATACCAGCGGTGTATGTGTATATAAAATTAGGGCAAACAAAAGTTACGCTGCCGCATCCGCTGGTTCGAACCTGCGAGTCGCGCCCGGTGTCGCATTTTATAGCATATAACGAAAGAGATGAATCAGGTAACAGTTTAGCCATGGCTGTACCAGCGGTGTATGTGTATATAAAATTAGGGCAAACAAAAGTTACGCTGCGCATCCGCTGGTTCGAACCTGCGAGTCGCGCCCGGTGTCGCATTTTATAGCATATAACGAAAGAGATGAATCAGGTAACAGTTTAGCCACCACTATACCAGCGGTGTATGTGTATATAAAATTAGGGCAAACAAAAGTTACGCTGCCGCATCCGCTGGTTCGAACCTGCGAGTCGCGCCCGGTGTCGCATTTCATAGTATGTAACAAAAGAGATGCATCACGTTACAGTTTAGCCACCACTATACCAGCGGTGTATGTGTGTATAAAATTAGGGCAAACAAAAGTTACGCTGCCGCATCCGCTGGTTCGAACCTGCGAGTCGCGCCCGGTGTCGCATTTTATAGTATATAACGAAAGAGATGAATCAGGTTACAGTTTAGCCACGGCTATACCAGCAGTGTATGTGTGTATAAAATTAGGGCAAACAAAAGTTACGCTGCCGCATCCGCTGGTTCGAACCTGCGAGTCGCGCCCGGTGTCGCATTTTATAGTATATAACGAAAGAGATGAATCAGGTTACAGTTTAGCCACGGCTATACCAGCAGTGTATGTGTGTATAAAATTAGGGCAAACAAAAGTTACGCTGCCGTATCCGCTGGTTCGAACCTGCGAGCCGCGCGCGGTGTCGCATTTCATAGTATGTAACGAAAGAGATGCATAACGTTACAGTTTAGCCACCACTATACCAGCGGTGTATGTGTGTATAAAATTAGGGCAAACAAAAGTTACGCTGCCGCATCCGCTGGTTCGAACCTGCGAGTCGCGCCCGGTGTCGCATTTTATAGTATATAACGAAAGAGATGAATCAGGTAACAGTTTAGCCACCACTATACCAGCGGTGTATGTGTATATAAAATTAGGGCAAACAAAAGTTACGCTGCCGCATCCGCTGGTTCGAACCTGCGAGCCGCGCCCGGTGTCGCATTTCATAGTATGTAACGAAAGAGATGAATCAGGTTACAGATTAGCCACCACTATACCAGCGGTGTATGTGTGTATAAAATTAGGGCAAACAAAAGTTACGCTGCCGCATCCGCTGGTTCGAACCTGCGAGTCGCGCCCGGTGTCGCATTTCATAGTATATAACGAAAGAGATGAATCAGGTAACAGTTTAGCCACGGCTATACCAGCGGTGTATGTGTATATAAAATTAGGGCAAACAAAAGTTACGCTGCCGCATCCGCTGGTTCGAACCTGCGAGTCGCGCCCGGTGTCGCATTTTATAGCATATAACGAAAGAGATGAATCAGGTAACAGTTTAGCCACCACTATACCAGCGGTGTATGTGTATATAAAATTAGGGCAAACAAAAGTTACGCTGCCGCATCCGCTGGTTCGAACCTGCGAGTCGCGCCCGGTGTCGCATTTCATAGTATGTAACAAAAGAGATGCATCACGTTACAGATTAGCCACCACTATACCAGCGGTGTATGTGTACATAAAATTAGGGCAAACAAAAGTTACGCTGCCGCATCCGCTGGTTCGAACCTGCGAGTCGCGCCCGGTGTCGCATTTTATAGCATATAACGAAAGAGATGAATCAGGTAACAGTTTAGCCACCACTATACCAGCGGTGTATGTGTATATAAAATTAGGGCAAACAAAAGTTACGCTGCCGCATCCGCTGTTTCGAACCTGCGAGCCGCGCCCGGTGTCGCATTTCATAGTATGTAACGAAAGAGATGAATCAGGTTACAGATTAGCCACCACTATACCAGCGGTGTATGTGTGTATAAAATTAGGGCAAAGTTACGCTGCCGCATCCGCTGGTTCGAACCTGCGAGTTGCGCCCGGTGTCGCATTTTATAGCATATAACGAAAGAGATGAATCAGGTAACAGTTTAGCCACCACTATACCAGCGGTGTATGTGTATATAAAATTAGGGCAAACAAAAGTTACGCTGCCGCATCCGCTGGTTCGAACCTGCGAGTCGCGCCCGGTGTCGCATTTCATAGTATGTAACAAAAGAGATGCATCACGTTACAGATTAGCCACCACTATACCAGCGGTGTATGTGTATATAAAATTAGGGCAAACAAAAGTTACGCTGCCGCATCCGCTGGTTCGAACCTGCGAGTCGCGCCCGGTGTCGCATTTTATAGCATATAACGAAAGAGATGAATCAGGTAACAGTTTAGCCATGGCTGTACCAGCGGTGTATGTGTATATAAAATTAGGGCAAACAAAAGTTACGCTGCGCATCCGCTGGTTCGAACCTGCGAGTCGCGCCCCTTGTCGCATTTTATAGCATATAACGAAAGAGATGAATCAGGTAACAGTTTAGCCACCACTATACCAGCGGTGTATGTGTATATAAAATTAGGGCAAACAAAAGTTACGCTGCCGCATCCGCTGGTTCGAACCTGCGAGTCGCGCCCGGTGTCGCATTTCATAGTATGTAACAAAAGAGATGCATCACGTTACAGATTAGCCACCACTATACCAGCGGTGTATGTGTATATAAAATTAGGGCAAACAAAAGTTACGCTGCCGCATCCGCTGGTTCGAACCTGCGAGTCGCGCCCGGTGTCGCATTTTATAGTATATAACGAAAGAGATGAATCAGGTTACAGTTTAGCCACGGCTATACCAGCAGTGTATGTGTGTATAAAATTAGGGCAAACAAAAGTTACGCTGCCGCATCCGCTGGTTCGAACCTGCGAGCCGCGCCCGGTGTCGCATTTCATAGTATGTAACAAAAGAGATGCATCACGTTACAGTTTAGCCACCACTATACCAGCGGTGTATGTGTGTATAAAATTAGGGCAAACAAAAGTTACGCTGCCGCATCCGCTGGTTCGAACCTGCGAGTCGCGCCCGGTGTCGCATTTTATAGTATATAACGAAAGAGATGCATCACGTTACAGTTTAGCCACCACTATACCAGCGGTGTATATGTGTATAAAATTAGGGCAAACAAAAGTTACGCTGCCGCATCCGCTGGTTCGAACCTGCGAGTCGCGCCCGGTGTCGCATTTCATAGTATGTAACAAAAGAGATGCATCACGTTACAGTTTAGCCACCACTATACCAGCGGTGTATGTGTATATAAAATTAGGGCAAACAAAAGTTACGCTGCCGCATCCGCTGGTTCGAACCTGCGAGTCGCGCCCGGTGTCGCATTTTATAGTATATAACGAAAGAGATGCATCACGTTACAGTTTAGCCACCACTATACCAGCGGTGTATATGTGTATAAAATTAGGGCAAACAAAAGTTACGCTGCCGCATCCGCTGGTTCGAACCTGCGAGTCGCGCCCGGTGTCGCATTTCATAGTATGTAACAAAAGAGATGCATCACGTTACAGTTTAGCCACCACTATACCAGCGGTGTATGTGTGTATAAAATTAGGGCAAACAAAAGTTACGCTGCCGCATCCGCTGGTTCGAACCTGCGAGTCGCGCCCGGTGTCGCATTTCATAGTATATAACGAAAGAGATGAATCAGGTAACAGTTTAGCCACGGCTATACCAGCGGTGTATGTGTATATAAAATTAGGGCAAACAAAAGTTACGCTGCCGCATCCGCTGGTTCGAACCTGCGAGTTGCGCCCGGTGTCGCATTTTATAGCATATAACGAAAGAGATGAATCAGGTAACAGTTTAGCCACCACTATACCAGCGGTGTATGTGTATATAAAATTAGGGCAAACAAAAGTTACGCTGCCGCATCCGCTGGTTCGAACCTGCGAGTCGCGCCCGGTGTCGCATTTCATAGTATGTAACAAAAGAGATGCATCACGTTACAGATTAGCCACCACTATACCAGCGGTGTATGTGTATATAAAATTAGGGCAAACAAAAGTTACGCTGCCGCATCCGCTGGTTCGAACCTGCGAGTCGCGCCCGGTGTCGCATTTTATAGCATATAACGAAAGAGATGAATCAGGTAACAGTTTAGCCATGGCTGTACCAGCGGTGTATGTGTATATAAAATTAGGGCAAACAAAAGTTACGCTGCGCATCCGCTGGTTCGAACCTGCGAGTCGCGCCCGGTGTCGCATTTTATAGCATATAACGAAAGAGATGAATCAGGTAACAGTTTAGCCACCACTATACCAGCGGTGTATGTGTATATAAAATTAGGGCAAACAAAAGTTACGCTGCCGCATCCGCTGGTTCGAACCTGCGAGTCGCGCCCGGTGTCGCATTTCATAGTATGTAACAAAAGAGATGCATCACGTTACAGTTTAGCCACCACTATACCAGCGGTGTATGTGTGTATAAAATTAGGGCAAACAAAAGTTACGCTGCCGCATCCGCTGGTTCGAACCTGCGAGTCGCGCCCGGTGTCGCATTTTATAGTATATAACGAAAGAGATGAATCAGGTTACAGTTTAGCCACGGCTATACCAGCAGTGTATGTGTGTATAAAATTAGGGCAAACAAAAGTTACGCTGCCGCATCCGCTGGTTCGAACCTGCGAGCCGCGCGCGGTGTCGCATTTCATAGTATGTAACGAAAGAGATGCATCACGTTACAGATTAGCCACCACTATACCAGCGGTGTATGTGTATATAAAATTAGGGCAAACAAAAGTTACGCTGCCGCATCCGCTGGTTCGAACCTGCGAGTCGCGCCCGGTGTCGCATTTTATAGCATATAACGAAAGAGATGAATCAGGTAACAGTTTAGCCATGGCTGTACCAGCGGTGTATGTGTATATAAAATTAGGGCAAACAAAAGTTACGCTGCGCATCCGCTGGTTCGAACCTGCGAGTCGCGCCCCTTGTCGCATTTTATAGCATATAACGAAAGAGATGAATCAGGTAACAGTTTAGCCACCACTATACCAGCGGTGTATGTGTATATAAAATTAGGGCAAACAAAAGTTACGCTGCCGCATCCGCTGGTTCGAACCTGCGAGTCGCGCCCGGTGTCGCATTTTATAGCATATAACGAAAGAGATGAATCAGGTAACAGTTTAGCCACCACTATACCAGCGGTGTATGTGTATATAAAATTAGGGCAAACAAAAGTTACGCTGCCGCATCCGCTGGTTCGAACCTGCGAGCCGCGCCCGGTGTCGCATTTCATAGTATGTAACGAAAGAGATGAATCAGGTTACAGATTAGCCACCACTATACCAGCGGTGTATGTGTGTATAAAATTAGGGCAAACAAAAGTTACGCTGCCGCATCCGCTGGTTCGAACCTGCGAGTCGCGCCCGGTGTCGCATTTCATAGTATATAACGAAAGAGATGAATCAGGTAACAGTTTAGCCACGGCTATACCAGCGGTGTATGTGTATATAAAATTAGGGCAAACAAAAGTTACGCTGCCGCATCCGCTGGTTCGAACCTGCGAGTCGCGCCCGGTGTCGCATTTTATAGCATATAACGAAAGAGATGAATCAGGTAACAGTTTAGCCACCACTATACCAGCGGTGTATGTGTATATAAAATTAGGGCAAACAAAAGTTACGCTGCCGCATCCGCTGGTTCGAACCTGCGAGTCGCGCCCGGTGTCGCATTTCATAGTATGTAACAAAAGAGATGCATCACGTTACAGATTAGCCACCACTATACCAGCGGTGTATGTGTACATAAAATTAGGGCAAACAAAAGTTACGCTGCCGCATCCGCTGGTTCGAACCTGCGAGTCGCGCCCGGTGTCGCATTTTATAGCATATAACGAAAGAGATGAATCAGGTAACAGTTTAGCCACCACTATACCAGCGGTGTATGTGTATATAAAATTAGGGCAAACAAAAGTTACGCTGCCGCATCCGCTGTTTCGAACCTGCGAGCCGCGCCCGGTGTCGCATTTCATAGTATGTAACGAAAGAGATGAATCAGGTTACAGATTAGCCACCACTATACCAGCGGTGTATGTGTGTATAAAATTAGGGCAAAGTTACGCTGCCGCATCCGCTGGTTCGAACCTGCGAGTTGCGCCCGGTGTCGCATTTTATAGCATATAACGAAAGAGATGAATCAGGTAACAGTTTAGCCACCACTATACCAGCGGTGTATGTGTATATAAAATTAGGGCAAACAAAAGTTACGCTGCCGCATCCGCTGGTTCGAACCTGCGAGTCGCGCCCGGTGTCGCATTTCATAGTATGTAACAAAAGAGATGCATCACGTTACAGATTAGCCACCACTATACCAGCGGTGTATGTGTATATAAAATTAGGGCAAACAAAAGTTACGCTGCCGCATCCGCTGGTTCGAACCTGCGAGTCGCGCCCGGTGTCGCATTTTATAGCATATAACGAAAGAGATGAATCAGGTAACAGTTTAGCCATGGCTGTACCAGCGGTGTATGTGTATATAAAATTAGGGCAAACAAAAGTTACGCTGCGCATCCGCTGGTTCGAACCTGCGAGTCGCGCCCCTTGTCGCATTTTATAGCATATAACGAAAGAGATGAATCAGGTAACAGTTTAGCCACCACTATACCAGCGGTGTATGTGTATATAAAATTAGGGCAAACAAAAGTTACGCTGCCGCATCCGCTGGTTCGAACCTGCGAGTCGCGCCCGGTGTCGCATTTCATAGTATGTAACAAAAGAGATGCATCACGTTACAGATTAGCCACCACTATACCAGCGGTGTATGTGTATATAAAATTAGGGCAAACAAAAGTTACGCTGCCGCATCCGCTGGTTCGAACCTGCGAGTCGCGCCCGGTGTCGCATTTTATAGTATATAACGAAAGAGATGAATCAGGTTACAGTTTAGCCACGGCTATACCAGCAGTGTATGTGTGTATAAAATTAGGGCAAACAAAAGTTACGGTGCCGCATCCGCTGGTTCGAACCTGCGAGCCGCGCGCGGTGTCGCATTTCATAGTATGTAACGAAAGAGATGCATCACGTTACAGTTTAGCCACCACTATACCAGCGGTGTATATGTGTATAAAATTAGGGCAAACAAAAGTTACGCTGCCGCATCCGCTGGTTCGAACCTGCGAGTCGCGCCCGGTGTCGCATTTCATAGTATGTAACAAAAGAGATGCATCACGTTACAGTTTAGCCACCACTATACCAGCGGTGTATGTGTGTATAAAATTAGGGCAAACAAAAGTTACGCTGCCGCATCCGCTGGTTCGAACCTGCGAGTCGCGCCCGGTGTCGCATTTCATAGTATATAACGAAAGAGATGAATCAGGTAACAGTTTAGCCACGGCTATACCAGCGGTGTATGTGTATATAAAATTAGGGCAAACAAAAGTTACGCTGCCGCATCCGCTGGTTCGAACCTGCGAGTTGCGCCCGGTGTCGCATTTTATAGCATATAACGAAAGAGATGAATCAGGTAACAGTTTAGCCACCACTATACCAGCGGTGTATGTGTATATAAAATTAGGGCAAACAAAAGTTACGCTGCCGCATCCGCTGGTTCGAACCTGCGAGTCGCGCCCGGTGTCGCATTTCATAGTATGTAACAAAAGAGATGCATCACGTTACAGATTAGCCACCACTATACCAGCGGTGTATGTGTATATAAAATTAGGGCAAACAAAAGTTACGCTGCCGCATCCGCTGGTTCGAACCTGCGAGTCGCGCCCGGTGTCGCATTTTATAGCATATAACGAAAGAGATGAATCAGGTAACAGTTTAGCCATGGCTGTACCAGCGGTGTATGTGTATATAAAATTAGGGCAAACAAAAGTTACGCTGCGCATCCGCTGGTTCGAACCTGCGAGTCGCGCCCGGTGTCGCATTTTATAGCATATAACGAAAGAGATGAATCAGGTAACAGTTTAGCCACCACTATACCAGCGGTGTATGTGTATATAAAATTAGGGCAAACAAAAGTTACGCTGCCGCATCCGCTGGTTCGAACCTGCGAGTCGCGCCCGGTGTCGCATTTCATAGTATGTAACAAAAGAGATGCATCACGTTACAGTTTAGCCACCACTATACCAGCGGTGTATGTGTGTATAAAATTAGGGCAAACAAAAGTTACGCTGCCGCATCCGCTGGTTCGAACCTGCGAGTCGCGCCCGGTGTCGCATTTTATAGTATATAACGAAAGAGATGAATCAGGTTACAGTTTAGCCACGGCTATACCAGCAGTGTATGTGTGTATAAAATTAGGGCAAACAAAAGTTACGCTGCCGCATCCGCTGGTTCGAACCTGCGAGCCGCGCGCGGTGTCGCATTTCATAGTATGTAACGAAAGAGATGCATCACGTTACAGTTTAGCCACCACTATACCAGCGGTGTATATGTGTATAAAATTAGGGCAAACAAAAGTTACGCTGCCGCATCCGCTGGTTCGAACCTGCGAGTCGCGCCCGGTGTCGCATTTTATAGTATATAACGAAAGAGATGAATCAGGTTACAGTTTAGCCACGGCTATACCAGCGGTGTATGTGTGTATAAAATTAGGGCAAACAAAAGTTACGCTGCCGCATCCGCTGGTTCGAACCTGCGAGTCGCGCCCGGTGTCGCATTTCATAGTATGTAACGAAAGAGATGCATAACGTTACAGTTTAGCCACCACTATACCAGCGGTGTATGTGTGTATAAAATTAGGGCAAACAAAAGTTACGCTGCCGCATCCGCTGGTTCGAAACTGCGAGTCGCGCCCGGTGTCGCATTTTATAGTATATAACGAAAGAGATGAATCAGGTTACAGTTTAGCCACGGCTATACCAGCAGTGTATGTGTGTATAAAATTAGGGCAAACAAAAGTTACGCTGCCGCATCCGCTGGTTCGAACCTGCGAGTCGCGCCCGGTGTCGCATTTCATAGTATGTAACGAAAGAGATGCATAACGTTACAGTTTAGCCACCACTATACCAGCGGTGTATGTGTGTATAAAATTAGGGCAAACAAAAGTTACGCTGCCGCATCCGCTGGTTCGAACCTGCGAGTCGCGCCCGGTGTCGCATTTTATAGTATATAACGAAAGAGATGAATCAGGTTACAGTTTAGCCACGGCTATACCAGCAGTGTATGTGTGTATAAAATTAGGGCAAACAAAAGTTACGCTGCCGCATCCGCTGGTTCGAACCTGCGAGTCGCGCCCGGTGTCGCATTTTATAGTATATAACGAAAGAGATGAATCAGGTTACAGTTTAGCCACGGCTATACCAGCAGTGTATGTGTGTATAAAATTAGGGCAAACAAAAGTTACGCTGCCGTATCCGCTGGTTCGAACCTGCGAGCCGCGCGCGGTGTCGCATTTTATAGTATATAACGAAAGAGATGAATCAGGTTACAGTTTAGCCACGGCTATACCAGCAGTGTATGTGTGTATAAAATTAGGGCAAACAAAAGTTACGCTGCCGCATCCGCTGGTTCGAACCTGCGAGTCGCGCCCGGTGTCGCATTTTATAGCATATAACGAAAGAGATGAATCAGGTAACAGTTTAGCCACGGCTATACCAGCAGTGTATGTGTGTATAAAATTAGGGCAAACAAAAGTTACGCTGCCGCATCCGCTGGTTCGAACCTGCGAGTCGCGCCCGGTGTCGCATTTTATAGCATATAACGAAAGAGATGAATCAGGTAACAGTTTAGCCATGGCTGTACCAGCGGTGTATGTGTATATAAAATTAGGGCAAACAAAAGTTACGCTGCGCATCCGCTGGTTCGAACCTGCGAGTCGCGCCCGGTGTCGCATTTTATAGCATATAACGAAAGAGATGAATCAGGTAACAGTTTAGCCACCACTATACCAGCGGTGTATGTGTATATAAAATTAGGGCAAACAAAAGTTACGCTGCCGCATCCGCTGGTTCGAACCTGCGAGTCGCGCCCGGTGTCGCATTTCATAGTATGTAACAAAAGAGATGCATCACGTTACAGATTAGCCACCACTATACCAGCGGTGTATGTGTATATAAAATTAGGGCAAACAAAAGTTACGCTGCCGCATCCGCTGGTTCGAACCTGCGAGTCGCGCCCGGTGTCGCATTTTATAGTATATAACGAAAGAGATGAATCAGGTTACAGTTTAGCCACGGCTATACCAGCAGTGTATGTGTGTATAAAATTAGGGCAAACAAAAGTTACGCTGCCGCATCCGCTGGTTCGAACCTGCGAGCCGCGCGCGGTGTCGCATTTTATAGTATATAACGAAAGAGATGCATAACGTTACAGTTTAGCCACCACTATACCAGCGGTGTATGTGTGTATAAAATTAGGGCAAACAAAAGTTACGCTGCCGCATCCGCTGGTTCGAACCTGCGAGTCGCGCCCGGTGTCGCATTTTATAGTATATAACGAAAGAGATGAATCAGGTTACAGTTTAGCCACGGCTATACCAGCAGTGTATGTGTGTATAAAATTAGGGCAAACAAAAGTTACGCTGCCGCATCCGCTGGTTCGAACCTGCGAGTCGCGCCCGGTGTCGCATTTTATAGCATATAACGAAAGAGATGAATCAGGTAACAGTTTAGCCATGGCTGTACCAGCGGTGTATGTGTATATAAAATTAGGGCAAACAAAAGTTACGCTGCGCATCCGCTGGTTCGAACCTGCGAGTCGCGCCCGGTGTCGCATTTTATAGCATATAACGAAAGAGATGAATCAGGTAACAGTTTAGCCACCACTATACCAGCGGTGTATGTGTATATAAAATTAGGGCAAACAAAAGTTACGCTGCCGCATCCGCTGGTTCGAACCTGCGAGTCGCGCCCGGTGTCGCATTTCATAGTATGTAACAAAAGAGATGCATCACGTTACAGATTAGCCACCACTATACCAGCGGTGTATGTGTATATAAAATTAGGGCAAACAAAAGTTACGCTGCCGCATCCGCTGGTTCGAACCTGCGAGTCGCGCCCGGTGTCGCATTTTATAGTATATAACGAAAGAGATGAATCAGGTTACAGTTTAGCCACGGCTATACCAGCAGTGTATGTGTGTATAAAATTAGGGCAAACAAAAGTTACGCTGCCGCATCCGCTGGTTCGAACCTGCGAGCCGCGCGCGGTGTCGCATTTCATAGTATGTAACGAAAGAGATGCATCACGTTACAGTTTAGCCACCACTATACCAGCGGTGTATGTGTGTATAAAATTAGGGCAAACAAAAGTTACGCTGCCGCATCCGCTGGTTCGAACCTGCGAGTCGCGCCCGGTGTCGCATTTCATAGTATATAACGAAAGAGATGAATCAGGTAACAGTTTAGCCACGGCTATACCAGCGGTGTATGAGTATATAAAATTAGGGCAAACAAAAGTTACGCTGCCGCATCCGCTGGTTCGAACCTGCGAGTTGCGCCCGGTGTCGCATTTTATAGCATATAACGAAAGAGATGAATCAGGTAACAGTTTAGCCACCACTATACCAGCGGTGTATGTGTATATAAAATTAGGGCAAACAAAAGTTACGCTGCCGCATCCGCTGGTTCGAACCTGCGAGTCGCGCCCGGTGTCGCATTTCATAGTATGTAACAAAAGAGATGCATCACGTTACAGATTAGCCACCACTATACCAGCGGTGTATGTGTATATAAAATTAGGGCAAACAAAAGTTACGCTGCCGCATCCGCTGGTTCGAACCTGCGAGTCGCGCCCGGTGTCGCATTTTATAGCATATAACGAAAGAGATGAATCAGGTAACAGTTTAGCCATGGCTGTACCAGCGGTGTATGTGTATATAAAATTAGGGCAAACAAAAGTTACGCTGCGCATCCGCTGGTTCGAACCTGCGAGTCGCGCCCGGTGTCGCATTTTATAGCATATAACGAAAGAGATGAATCAGGTAACAGTTTAGCCACCACTATACCAGCGGTGTATGTGTATATAAAATTAGGGCAAACAAAAGTTACGCTGCCGCATCCGCTGGTTCGAACCTGCGAGTCGCGCCCGGTGTCGCATTTCATAGTATGTAACAAAAGAGATGCATCACGTTACAGTTTAGCCACCACTATACCAGCGGTGTATGTGTGTATAAAATTAGGGCAAACAAAAGTTACGCTGCCGCATCCGCTGGTTCGAACCTGCGAGTCGCGCCCGGTGTCGCATTTTATAGTATATAACGAAAGAGATGAATCAGGTTACAGTTTAGCCACGGCTATACCAGCAGTGTATGTGTGTATAAAATTAGGGCAAACAAAAGTTACGCTGCCGCATCCGCTGGTTCGAACCTGCGAGCCGCGCGCGGTGTCGCATTTCATAGTATATAACGAAAGAGATGAATCAGGTTACAGTTTAGCCACGGCTATACCAGCGGTGTATGTGTGTATAAAATTAGGGCAAACAAAAGTTACGCTGCCGCATCCGCTGGTTCGAACCTGCGAGTCGCGCCCGGTGTCGCATTTTATAGTATATAACGAAAGAGATGAATCAGGTTACAGTTTAGCCACCACTATACCAGCGGTGTATATGTGTATAAAATTAGGGCAAACAAAAGTTACGCTGCCGCATCCGCTGGTTCGAACCTGCGAGTCGCGCCCGGTGTCGCATTTTATAGTATATAACGAAAGAGATGAATCAGGTTACAGTTTAGCCACGGCTATACCAGCGGTGTATGTGTGTATAAAATTAGGGCAAACAAAAGTTACGCTGCCGCATCCGCTGGTTCGAACCTGCGAGTCGCGCCCGGTGTCGCATTTCATAGTATGTAACGAAAGAGATGCATAACGTTACAGTTTAGCCACCACTATACCAGCGGTGTATGTGTGTATAAAATTAGGGCAAACAAAAGTTACGCTGCCGCATCCGCTGGTTCGAACCTGCGAGTCGCGCCCGGTGTCGCATTTTATAGTATATAACGAAAGAGATGAATCAGGTTACAGTTTAGCCACCACTATACCAGCGGTGTATATGTGTATAAAATTAGGGCAAACAAAAGTTACGCTGCCGCATCCGCTGGTTCGAACCTGCGAGTCGCGCCCGGTGTCGCATTTTATAGTATTTAACGAAAGAGATGAATCAGGTTACAGTTTAGCCACGGCTATACCAGCGGTGTATGTGTGTATAAAATTAGGGCAAACAAAAGTTACGCTGCCGCATCCGCTGGTTCGAACCTGCGAGTCGCGCCCGGTGTCGCATTTCATAGTATGTAACGAAAGAGATGCATAACGTTACAGTTTAGCCACCACTATACCAGCGGTGTATGTGTGTATAAAATTAGGGCAAACAAAAGTTACGCTGCCGCATCCGCTGGTTCGAACCTGCGAGTCGCGCCCGGTGTCGCATTTTATAGTATATAACGAAAGAGATGAATCAGGTTACAGTTTAGCCACGGCTATACCAGCAGTGTATGTGTGTATAAAATTAGGGCAAACAAAAGTTACGCTGCCGCATCCGCTGGTTCGAACCTGCGAGTCGCGCCCGGTGTCGCATTTCATAGTATGTAACGAAAGAGATGCATAACGTTACAGTTTAGCCACCACTATACCAGCGGTGTATGTGTGTATAAAATTAGGGCAAACAAAAGTTACGCTGCCGCATCCGCTGGTTCGAACCTGCGAGTCGCGCCCGGTGTCGCATTTTATAGTATATAACGAAAGAGATGAATCAGGTTACAGTTTAGCCACGGCTATACCAGCAGTGTATGTGTGTATAAAATTAGGGCAAACAAAAGTTACGCTGCCGCATCCGCTGGTTCGAACCTGCGAGTCGCGCCCGGTGTCGCATTTTATAGTATATAACGAAAGAGATGAATCAGGTTACAGTTTAGCCACGGCTATACCAGCAGTGTATGTGTGTATAAAATTAGGGCAAACAAAAGTTACGCTGCCGTATCCGCTGGTTCGAACCTGCGAGCCGCGCGCGGTGTCGCATTTCATAGTATGTAACGAAAGAGATGCATAACGTTACAGTTTAGCCACCACTATACCAGCGGTGTATGTGTGTATAAAATTAGGGCAAACAAAAGTTACGCTGCCGCATCCGCTGGTTCGAACCTGCGAGTCGCGCCCGGTGTCGCATTTTATAGTATATAACGAAAGAGATGAATCAGGTTACAGTTTAGCCACGGCTATACCAGCAGTGTATGTGTGTATAAAATTAGGGCAAACAAAAGTTACGCTGCCGCATCCGCTGGTTCGAACCTGCGAGTCGCGCCCGGTGTCGCATTTTATAGTATATAACGAAAGAGATGAATCAGGTTACAGTTTAGCCACGGCTATACCAGCGGTGTATGTGTGTATAAAATTAGGGCAAACAAAAGTTACGCTGCCGCATCCGCTGGTTCGAACCTGCGAGTCGCGCCCGGTGTCGCATTTCATAGTATGTAACGAAAGAGATGCATAACGTTACAGTTTAGCCACCACTATACCAGCGGTGTATGTGTGTATAAAATTAGGGCAAACAAAAGTTACGCTGCCGCATCCGCTGGTTCGAACCTGCGAGTCGCGCCCGGTGTCGCATTTTATAGTATATAACGAAAGAGATGAATCAGGTTACAGTTTAGCCACGGCTATACCAGCAGTGTATGTGTGTATAAAATTAGGGCAAACAAAAGTTACGCTGCCGCATCCGCTGGTTCGAACCTGCGAGTCGCGCCCGGTGTCGCATTTCATAGTATGTAACGAAAGAGATGCATAACGTTACAGTTTAGCCACCACTATACCAGCGGTGTATGTGTGTATAAAATTAGGGCAAACAAAAGTTACGCTGCCGCATCCGCTGGTTCGAACCTGCGAGTCGCGCCCGGTGTCGCATTTTATAGTATATAACGAAAGAGATGCATCACGTTACAGTTTAGCCACCACTATACCAGCGGTGTATATGTGTATAAAATTAGGGCAAACAAAGTTACGCTGCCGCATCCGCTGGTTCGAACCTGCGAGCCGCGCCCGGTGTCGCATTTCATAGTATGTAACGAAAGAGATGCATCACGTTACAGTTTAGCCACCACTATACCAGCGGTGTATATGTGTATAAAATTAGGGCAAACAAAAGTTACGCTGCCGCATCCGCTGGTTCGAACCTGCGAGTCGCGCCCGGTGTCGCATTTTATAGTATATAACGAAAGAGATGAATCAGGTTACAGTTTAGCCACGGCTATACCAGCGGTGTATGTGTGTATAAAATTAGGGCAAACAAAAGTTACGCTGCCGCATCCGCTGGTTCGAACCTGCGAGCCGCGCGCGGTGTCGCATTTTATAGTATATAACGAAAGAGATGAATCAGGTTACAGTTTAGCCACGGCTATACCAGCGGTGTATGTGTGTATAAAATTAGGGCAAACAAAAGTTACGCTGCCGCATCCGCTGGTTCGAACCTGCGAGTCGCGCCCGGTGTCGCATTTTATAGTATATAACGAAAGAGATGAATCAGGTTACAGTTTAGCCACGGCTATACCAGCAGTGTATGTGTGTATAAAATTAGGGCAAACAAAAGTTACGCTGCCGCATCCGCTGGTTCGAACCTGCGAGTCGCGCCCGGTGTCGCATTTCATAGTATGTAACGAAAGAGATGCATCACGTTACAGTTTAGCCACCACTATACCAGCGGTGTATATGTGTATAAAATTAGGGCAAACAAAAGTTACGCTGCCGCATCCGCTGGTTCGAACCTGCGAGTCGCGCCCGGTGTCGCATTTTATAGTATATAACGAAAGAGATGAATCAGGTTACAGTTTAGCCACGGCTATACCAGCAGTGTATGTGTGTATAAAATTAGGGCAAACAAAAGTTACGCTGCCGCATCCGCTGGTTCGAACCTGCGAGTCGCGCCCGGTGTCGCATTTCATAGTATGTAACGAAAGAGATGCATCACGTTACAGTTTAGCCACCACTATACCAGCGGTGTATATGTGTATAAAATTAGGGCAAACAAAAGTTACGCTGCCGCATCCGCTGGTTCGAACCTGCGAGTCGCGCCCGGTGTCGCATTTTATAGTATATAACGAAAGAGATGAATCAGGTTACAGTTTAGCCACCACTATACCAGCAGTGTATGTGTGTATAAAATTAGGGCAAACAAAAGTTACGCTGCCGCATCCGCTGGTTCGAACCTGCGAGTCGCGCCCGGTGTCGCATTTCATAGTATGTAACGAAAGAGATGCATAACGTTACAGTTTAGCCACCACTATACCAGCGGTGTATGTGTGTATAAAATTAGGGCAAACAAAAGTTACGCTGCCGCATCCGCTGGTTCGAACCTGCGAGTCGCGCCCGGTGTCGCATTTTATAGTATATAACGAAAGAGATGAATCAGGTTACAGTTTAGCCACGGCTATACCAGCGGTGTATGTGTGTATAAAATTAGGGCAAACAAAAGTTACGCTGCCGCATCCGCTGGTTCGAACCTGCGAGCCGCGCGCGGTGTCGCATTTTATAGTATATAACGAAAGAGATGAATCAGGTTACAGTTTAGCCACGGCTATACCAGCGGTGTATGTGTGTATAAAATTAGGGCAAACAAAAGTTACGCTGCCGCATCCGCTGGTTCGAACCTGCGAGTCGCGCCCGGTGTCGCATTTTATAGTATATAACGAAAGAGATGAATCAGGTTACAGTTTAGCCACGGCTATACCAGCAGTGTATGTGTGTATAAAATTAGGGCAAACAAAAGTTACGCTGCCGCATCCGCTGGTTCGAACCTGCGAGTCGCGCCCGGTGTCGCATTTCATAGTATGTAACGAAAGAGATGCATCACGTTACAGTTTAGCCACCACTATACCAGCGGTGTATATGTGTATAAAATTAGGGCAAACAAAAGTTACGCTGCCGCATCCGCTGGTTCGAACCTGCGAGTCGCGCCCGGTGTCGCATTTTATAGTATATAACGAAAGAGATGCATCACGTTACAGTTTAGCCACCACTATACCAGCGGTGTATATGTGTATAAAATTAGGGCAAACAAAGTTACGCTGCCGCATCCGCTGGTTCGAACCTGCGAGCCGCGCCCGGTGTCGCATTTCATAGTATGTAACGAAAGAGATGCATCACGTTACAGTTTAGCCACCACTATACCAGCGGTGTATATGTGTATAAAATTAGGGCAAACAAAAGTTACGCTGCCGCATCCGCTGGTTCGAACCTGCGAGTCGCGCCCGGTGTCGCATTTTATAGTATATAACGAAAGAGATGAATCAGGTTACAGTTTAGCCACGGCTATACCAGCGGTGTATGTGTGTATAAAATTAGGGCAAACAAAAGTTACGCTGCCGCATCCGCTGGTTCGAACCTGCGAGTCGCGCCCGGTGTCGCATTTTATAGTATATAACGAAAGAGATGAATCAGGTTACAGTTTAGCCACGGCTATACCAGCAGTGTATGTGTGTATAAAATTAGGGCAAACAAAAGTTACGCTGCCGCATCCGCTGGTTCGAACCTGCGAGTCGCGCCCGGTGTCGCATTTCATAGTATGTAACGAAAGAGATACATAACGTTACAGTTTAGCCACCACTATACCAGCGGTGTATGTGTGTATAAAATTAGGGCAAACAAAAGTTACGCTGCCGCATCCGCTGGTTCGAACCTGCGAGCCGCGCGCGGTGTCGCATTTCATAGTATGTAACGAAAGAGATGCATCACGTTTCAGTTTAGCCACCACTATACCAGCGGTGTATATGTGTATAAAATTAGGGCAAACAAAAGTTACGCTGCCGCATCCGCTGGTTCGAACCTGCGAGTCGCGCCCGGTGTCGCATTTTATAGTATATAACGAAAGAGATGAATCAGGTTACAGTTTAGCCACGGCTATACCAGCAGTGTATGTGTGTATAAAATTAGGGCAAACAAAAGTTACGCTGCCGCATCCGCTGGTTCGAACCTGCGAGTCGCGCCCGGTGTCGCATTTCATAGTATGTAACGAAAGAGATGCATCACGTTACAGTTTAGCCACCACTATACCAGCGGTGTATATGTGTATAAAATTAGGGCAAACAAAAGTTACGCTGCCGCATCCGCTGGTTCGAACCTGCGAGTCGCGCCCGGTGTCGCATTTTATAGTATATAACGAAAGAGATGAATCAGGTTACAGTTTAGCCACCACTATACCAGCGGTGTATGTGTATATAAAATTAGGGCAAACAAAAGTTACGCTGCCGCATCCGCTGGTTCGAACCTGCGAGCCGCGCCCGGTGTCGCATTTCATAGTATGTAACGAAAGAGATGCATCACGTTACAGTTTAGCCACCACTATACCAGCGGTGTATATGTGTATAAAATTAGGGCAAACAAAAGTTACGCTGCCGCATCCGCTGGTTCGAACCTGCGAGTCGCGCCCGGTGTCGCATTTCATAGTATGTAACGAAGGAGATGCATCACGTTACAGTTTAGCCACCACTATACCAGCGGTGTATATGTGTATAAAATTAGGGCAAACAAAAGTTACGCTGCCGCATCCGCTGGTTCGAACCTGCGAGTCGCGCCCGGTGTCGCATTTTATAGTATATAACGAAAGAGATGAATCAGGTTACAGTTTAGCCACCACTATACCAGCGGTGTATGTGTATATAAAATTAGGGCAAACAAAAGTTACGCTGCCGCATCCGCTGGTTCGCACCTGCGAGCCGCGCCCGGTGTCGCATTTCATAGTATGTAACGAAAGAGATGCATCACGTTACAGTTTAGCCACCACTATACCAGCGGTGTATATGTGTATAAAATTAGGGCAAACAAAAGTTACGCTGCCGCATCCGCTGGTTCGAACCTGCGAGTCGCGCCCGGTGTCGCATTTTATAGTATATAACGAAAGAGATGAATCAGGTTACAGTTTAGCCACCACTATACCAGCAGTGTATGTGTGTATAAAATTAGGGCAAACAAAAGTTACGCTGCCGCATCCGCTGGTTCGAACCTGCGAGCCGCGCGCGGTGTCGCATTTTATAGTATATAACGAAAGAGATGAATCAGGTTACAGTTTAGCCACCACTATACCAGCGGTGTATATGTGTATAAAATTAGGGCAAACAAAAGTTACGCTGCCGCATCCGCTGGTTCGAACCTGCGAGTCGCGCCCGGTGTCGCATTTTATAGTATATAACGAAAGAGATGAATCAGGTTACAGTTTAGCCACGGCTATACCAGCGGTGTATGGGTGTATAAAATTAGGGCAAACAAAAGTTACGCTGCCGCATCCGCTGGTTCGAACCTGCGAGCCGCGCCCGGTGTCGCATTTTATAGTATGTAACGAAAGAGATGCATCACGTTACAGATTAGCCACCACTATACCAGCGGTGTATGTGTATATAAAATTGCGGCAAACAAAAGTTACGCTGCCGCATCCGCTGGTTCGAACCTGCGAGCCGCGCCCGGTGTCGCATTTTATAGTATGTAACGAAAGAGATGAATCAGGTTACAGTTTAGCCACCACTATACCAGCGGTGTATGTGTATATAAAATTAGGGCAAACAAAAGTTACGCTGCCGCATCCGCTGGTTCGAACCTGCGAGCCGCGCCCGGTGTCGCATTTCATAGTATGTAACGAAAGAGATGCATCACGTTACAGTTTAGCCACCACTATACCAGCGGTGTATATGTGTATAAAATTAGGGCAAACAAAAGTTACGCTGCCGCATCCGCTGGTTCGAACCTGCGAGTCGCGCCCGGTGTCGCATTTTATAGTATATAACGAAAGAGATGAATCAGGTTACAGTTTAGCCACCACTATACCAGCGGTGTATATGTGTATAAAATTAGGGCAAACAAAAGTTACGCTGCCGCATCCGCTGGTTCGAACCTGCGAGTCGCGCCCGGTGTCGCATTTTATAGTATATAACGAAAGAGATGAATCAGGTTACAGTTTAGCCACGGCTATACCAGCGGTGTATGGGTGTATAAAATTAGGGCAAACAAAAGTTACGCTGCCGCATCCGCTGGTTCGAACCTGCGAGTCGCGCCCGGTGTCGCATTTTATAGTATATAACGAAAGAGATGAATCAGGTTACAGTTTAGCCACCACTATACCAGCGGTGTATATGTGTATAAAATTAGGGCAAACAAAAGTTACGCTGCCGCATCCGCTGGTTCGAACCTGCGAGTCGCGCCCGGTGTCGCATTTTATAGTATGTAACGAAAGAGATGAATCAGGTAACAGTTTAGCCTCGGCTATACCAGCGGTGTATGTGTATATAAAATTAGGGCAAACAAAAGTTACGCTGCCGCATCCGCTGGTTCGAACCTGCGAGCCGCGCCCGGTGTCGCATTTTATATTATGTAACGAAAGAGATGAATCAGGTAACAGTTTAGCCACGGCTATACCAGCAGTGTATGTGTGTATAAAATTAGGGCAAACAAAAGTTACGCTGCCGCATCCGCTGGTTCGAACCTGCGAGTCGCGCCCGGTGTCGCATTTTATAGTATATAACGAAAGAGATGAATCAGGTAACAGTTTAGCCACGGCTATACCAGCAGTGTATGTGTGTATAAAATTAGGGCAAACAAAAGTTACGCTGCCGCATCCGCTGGTTCGAACCTGCGAGCCGCGCCCGGTGTCGCATTTTATAGTATGTAACGAAAGAGATGAATCAGGTAACAGTTTAGCCTCGGCTATACCAGCGGTGTATGTGTATATAAAATTAGGGCAAACAAAAGTTAAGCTGCCGCATCCGCTGTTTCGAACCTGCGAGCCGCGCCCGGTGTCGCATTTTATAGTATGTAACGAAAGAGATGCATCACGTTACAGATTAGCCACCACTATACCAGCGGTGTATGTGTATATAAAATTGCGGCAAACAAAAGTTACGCTGCCGCATCCGCTGGTTCGAACCTGCGAGCCGCGCCCGGTGTCGCATTTTATAGTATGTAACGAAAGAGATGAATCAGGTTACAGTTTAGCCACCACTATACCAGCGGTGTATGTGTATATAAAATTAGGGCAAACAAAAGTTACGCTGCCGCATCCGCTGGTTCGAACCTGCGAGCCGCGCCCGGTGTCGCATTTCATAGTATGTAACGAAAGAGATGCATCACGTTACAGTTTAGCCACCACTATACCAGCGGTGTATATGTGTATAAAATTAGGGCAAACAAAAGTTACGCTGCCGCATCCGCTGGTTCGAACCTGCGAGTCGCGCCCGGTGTCGCATTTTATAGTATATAACGAAAGAGATGAATCAGGTTACAGTTTAGCCACCACTATACCAGCGGTGTATATGTGTATAAAATTAGGGCAAACAAAAGTTACGCTGCCGCATCCGCTGGTTCGAACCTGCGAGTCGCGCCCGGTGTCGCATTTTATAGTATATAACGAAAGAGATGAATCAGGTTACAGTTTAGCCACGGCTATACCAGCGGTGTATGGGTGTATAAAATTAGGGCAAACAAAAGTTACGCTGCCGCATCCGCTGGTTCGAACCTGCGAGTCGCGCCCGGTGTCGCATTTTATAGTATATAACGAAAGAGATGAATCAGGTAACAGTTTAGCCTCGGCTATACCAGCGGTGTATGTGTGTATAAAATTAGGGCAAACAAAAGTTAGGCTGCCGCATCCGCTGGTTCGAAACTGCGAGCCGCGCCCGGTGTCGCATTTTATAGTATGTAACGAAAGAGATGAATCAGGTAACAGTTTAGCCTCGGCTATACCAGCGGTGTATGTGTATATAAAATTAGGGCAAACAAAAGTTACGCTGCCGCATCCGCTGGTTCGAACCTGCGAGCCGCACCCGGTGTCGCATTTTATAGTATGTAACGAAAGAGATGAATCAGGTTACAGTTTAGCCACCACTATACCAGCGGTGTATGTGTATATAAAATTAGGGCAAACAAAAGTTACGCTGCCGCATCCGCTGGTTCGAACCTGCGAGCCGCGCCCGGTGTCGCATTTTATATTATGTAACGAAAGAGATGAATCAGGTAACAGTTTAGCCACGGCTATACCAGCGGTGTATGTGTATATAAAATTAGGGCAAACAAAAGTTACGCTGCCGCTTCCGCTGTTTCGAACCTGCGAGTCGCGCCCGGTGTCGCATTTTATAGTATGTAACGAAAGAGATGCATCACGTTACAGATTAGCCACCACTATACCAGCGGTGTATGTGTATATAAAATTGCGGCAAACAAAAGTTACGCTGCCGCATCCGCTGGTTCGAACCTGCGAGCCGCGCCCGGTGTCGCATTTTATAGTATGTAACGAAAGAGATGAATCAGGTAACAGTTTAGCCTCGGCTATACCAGCGGTGTATGTGTATATAAAATTAGGGCAAACAAAAGTTACGCTGCCGCATCCGCTGGTTCGAACCTGCGAGCCGCGCCCGGTGTCGCATTTTATATTATGTAACGAAAGAGATGAATCAGGTAACAGTTTAGCCACGGCTATACCAGCAGTGTATGTGTGTATAAAATTAGGGCAAACAAAAGTTACGCTGCCGCATCCGCTGGTTCGAACCTGCGAGCCGCGCCCGGTGTCGCATTTTATATTATGTAACGAAAGAGATGAATCAGGTAACAGTTTAGCCACGGCTATACCAGCAGTGTATGTGTGTATAAAATTAGGGCAAACAAAAGTTACGCTGCCGCATCCGCTGGTTCGAACCTGCGAGTCGCGCCCGGTGTCGCATTTTATAGTATATAACGAAAGAGATGAATCAGGTTACAGTTTAGCCACGGCTATACCAGCAGTGTATGTGTGTATAAAATTAGGGCAAACAAAAGTTACGCTGCCGCATCCGCTGGTTCGAACCTGCGAGCCGCGCGCGGTGTCGCATTTCATAGTATGTAACGAAAGAGATGAATCAGGTTACAGTTTAGCCACCACTATACCAGCGGTGTATGTGTATATAAAATTAGGGCAAACAAAAGTTACGCTGCCGCATCCGCTGGTTCGAACCTGCGAGCCGCGCCCGGTGTCGCATTTTATATTATGTAACGAAAGAGATGAATCAGGTAACAGTTTAGCCACGGCTATACCAGCAGTGTATGTGTGTATAAAATTAGGGCAAACAAAAGTTACGCTGCCGCATCCGCTGGTTCGAACCTGCGAGTCGCGCCCGGTGTCGCATTTTATAGTATATAACGAAAGAGATGAATCAGGTTACAGTTTAGCCACGGCTATACCAGCAGTGTATGTGTGTATAAAATTAGGGCAAACAAAAGTTACGCTGCCGCATCCGCTGGTTCGAACCTGCGAGCCGCGCGCGGTGTCGCATTTCATAGTATGTAACGAAAGAGATGAATCAGGTAACAGTTTAGCCTCGGCTATACCAGCGGTGTATGTGTATATAAAATTAGGGCAAACAAAAGTTACGCTGCCGCATCCGCTGGTTCGAACCTGCGAGCCGCGCCCGGTGTCGCATTTTATATTATGTAACGAAAGAGATGAATCAGGTAACAGTTTAGCCACGGCTATACCAGCAGTGTATGTGTGTATAAAATTAGGGCAAACAAAAGTTACGCTGCCGCATCCGCTGGTTCGAACCTGCGAGCCGCGCCCGGTGTCGCATTTTATAGTATGTAACGAAAGAGATGAATCAGGTTACAGTTTAGCCACCACTATACCAGCGGTGTATGTGTATATAAAATTAGGGCAAACAAAAGTTACGCTGCCGCATCCGCTGGTTCGAACCTGCGAGCCGCGCCCGGTGTCGCATTTTATATTATGTAACGAAAGAGATGAATCAGGTAACAGTTTAGCCACGGCTATACCAGCAGTGTATGTGTGTATAAAATTAGGGCAAACAAAAGTTACGCTGCCGCATCCGCTGGTTCGAACCTGCGAGCCGCGCGCGGTGTCGCATTTCATAGTATGTAACGAAAGAGATGAATCAGGTTACAGTTTAGCCACCACTATACCAGCGGTGTATGTGTATATAAAATTAGGGCAAACAAAAGTTACGCTGCCGCATCCGCTGGTTCGAACCTGCGAGTCGCGCCCGGTGTCGCATTTTATAGTATATAACGAAAGAGATGAATCAGGTAACAGTTTAGCCACCACTATACCAGCGGTGTATATGTGTATAAAATTAGGGCAAACAAAAGTTACGCTGCCGCATCCGCTGGTTCGAACCTGCGAGCCGCGCGCGGTGTCGCATTTGATAGTATGTAACGAAAGAGATGAATCAGGTTACAGTTTAGCCACGGCTATACCAGCAGTGTATGTGTGTATAAAATTAGGGCAAACAAAAGTTACGCTGCCGCATCCGCTGGTTCGAACCTGCGAGTCGCGCCCGGTGTCGCATTTTATAGTATATAACGAAAGAGATGAATCAGGTAACAGTTTAGCCACCACTATACCAGCGGTGTATATGTGTATAAAATTAGGGCAAACAAAAGTTACGCTGCCGCATCCGCTGGTTCGAACCTGCGAGCCGCGCGCGGTGTCGCATTTGATAGTATGTAACGAAAGAGATGAATCAGGTTACAGTTTAGCCACGGCTATACCAGCAGTGTATGTGTGTATAAAATTAGGGCAAACAAAAGTTACGCTGCCGCATCCGCTGGTTCGAACCTGCGAGCCGCGCGCGGTGTCGCATTTGATAGTATGTAACGAAAGAGATGAATCAGGTTACAGTTTAGCCACGGCTATACCAGCAGTGTATGTGTGTATAAAATTAGGGCAAACAAAAGTTACGCTGCCGCATCCGCTGGTTCGAACCTGCGAGTCGCGCCCGGTGTCGCATTTTATAGTATATAACGAAAGAGATGAATCAGGTTACAGTTTAGCCACCACTATACCAGCGGTGTATGTGTATAAAATTAGGGCAAACAAAAGTTACGCTGCCGCATCCGCTGGTTCGAACCTGCGAGCCGCGCCCGGTGTCGCATTTTATATTATGTAACGAAAGAGATGAATCAGGTAACAGTTTAGCCACGGCTATACCAGCAGTGTATGTGTGTATAAAATTAGGGCAAACAAAAGTTACGCTGCCGCATCCGCTGGTTCGAACCTGCGAGCCGCGCGCGGTGTCGCATTTCATAGTATGTAACGAAAGAGATGAATCAGGTTACAGTTTAGCCACCACTATACCAGCGGTGTATGTGTATATAAAATTAGGGCAAACAAAAGTTACGCTGCCGCATCCGCTGGTTCGAACCTGCGAGTCGCGCCCGGTGTCGCATTTTATAGTATATAACGAAAGAGATGAATCAGGTTACAGTTTAGCCACCACTATACCAGCGGTGTATGTGTATATAAAATTAGGGCAAACAAAAGTTACGCTGCCGCATCCGCTGGTTGGAACCTGCGAGTCGCGCCCGGTGTCGCATTTTATAGTATATAACGAAAGAGATGAATCAGGTTACAGTTTAGCCACGGCTATACCAGCAGTGTATGTGTGTATAAAATTAGGGCAAACAAAAGTTACGCTGCCGCATCCGCTGGTTCGAACCTGCCAGCCGCGCGCGGTGTCGCATTTCATAGTATGTAACGAAAGAGATGAATCAGGTTACAGTTTAGCCACCACTATACCAGCGGTGTATGTGTATATAAAATTAGGGCAAACAAAAGTTACGCTGCCGCATCCGCTGGTTCGAACCTGCGAGTCGCGCCCGGTGTCGCATTTTATAGTATATAACGAAAGAGATGAATCAGGTAACAGTTTAGCCACCACTATACCAGCGGTGTATATGTGTATAAAATTAGGGCAAACAAAAGTTACGCTGCCGCATCCGCTGGTTCGAACCTGCGAGCCGCGCGCGGTGTCGCATTTCATAGTATGTAACGAAAGAGATGAATCAGGTTACAGTTTAGCCACCACTATACCAGCGGTGTATGTGTATATAAAATTAGGGCAAACAAAAGTTACGCTGCCGCATCCGCTGGTTCGAACCTGCGAGCCGCGCCCGGTGTCGCATTTTATATTATGTAACGAAAGAGATGAATCAGGTAACAGTTTAGCCACGGCTATACCAGCAGTGTATGTGTGTATAAAATTAGGGCAAACAAAAGTTACGCTGCCGCATCCGCTGGTTCGAACCTGCGAGCCGCGCGCGGTGTCGCATTTTATAGTATATAACGAAAGAGATGAATCAGGTTACAGTTTAGCCACCACTATACCAGCGGTGTATGTGTGTATAAAATTAGGGCAAACAAAAGTTACGCTGCCGCATCCGCTGGTTCGAACCTGCGAGTCGCGCCCGGTGTCGCATTTTATAGTATATAACGAAAGAGATGAATCAGGTTACAGTTTAGCCACCACTATACCAGCGGTGTATGTGTATATAAAATTAGGGCAAACAAAAGTTACGCTGCCGCATCCGCTGGTTCGAACCTGCGAGTCGCGCCCGGTGTCGCATTTCATAGTATGTAACGAAAGAGATGAATCAGGTAACAGTTTAGCCACCACTATACCAGCGGTGTATATGTGTATAAAATTAGGGCAAACAAAAGTTACGCTGCCGCATCCGCTGGTTCGAACCTGCGAGCCGCGCGCGGTGTCGCATTTCATAGTATGTAACGAAAGAGATGAATCAGGTTACAGTTTAGCCACCACTATACCAGCGGTGTATGTGTATATAAAATTAGGGCAAACAAAAGTTACGCTGCCGCATCCGCTGGTTCGAACCTGCGAGTCGCGCCCGGTGTCGCATTTCATAGTATGTAACGAAAGAGATGAATCAGGTAACAGTTTAGCCACCACTATACCAGCGGTGTATATGTGTATAAAATTAGGGCAAACAAAAGTTACGCTGCCGCATCCGCTGGTTCGAACCTGCGAGCGGCGCCCGGTGTCGCATTTCATAGTATGTAACGAAAGAGATGCATCACGTTACAGTTTAGCCACCACTATACCAGCGGTGTATATGTGTATAAAATTAGGGCAAACAAAAGTTACGCTGCCGCATCCGCTGTTCCGAACCTCCGAGCCGCGCCCGGTGTCGCATTTCATAGTATGTAACGAAAGAGATGAATCAGGTAACAGTTTAGCCACCACTATACCAGCGGTGTATGTGTGTATAAAATTAGGGCAAACAAAAGTTACGCTGCCGCATCCGCTGGTTCGAACCTGCGAGCCGCGCCCGGTGTCGCATTTCATAGTATGTAACGAAAGAGATGCATCACGTTACAGTTTAGCCACCACTATACCAGCGGTGTATATGTGTATAAAATTAGGGCAAACAAAAGTTACGCTGCCGCATCCGCTGGTTCGAACCTGCGAGTCGCGCCCGGTGTCGCATTTTATAGTATATAACGAAAGAGATGAATCAGGTTACAGTTTAGCCACCACTATACCAGCGGTGTATATGTGTATAAAATTAGGGCAAACAAAAGTTACGCTGCCGCATCCGCTGGTTCGAACCTGCGAGCCGCGCCCGGTGTCGCATTTCATAGTATGTAACGAAAGAGATGCATCACGTTACAGTTTAGCCACCACTATACCAGCGGTGTATATGTGTATAAAATTAGGGCAAACAAAAGTTACGCTGCCGCATCCGCTGTTTCGAACCTGCGAGCCGCGCCCGGTGTCGCATTTCATAGTATGTAACGAAAGAGATGCATCACGTTACAGTTTAGCCACCACTATACCAGCGGTGTATATGTGTATAAAATTAGGGCAAACAAAAGTTACGCTGCCGCATCCGCTGGTTCGAACCTGCGAGCCGCGCCCGGTGTCGCATTTCATAGTATGTAACGAAAGAGATGCATCACGTTACAGTTTAGCCACCACTATACCAGCGGTGTATATGTGTATAAAATTAGGGCAAACAAAAGTTACGCTGCCGCATCCGCTGGTTCGAACCTGCGAGCCGCGCCCGGTGTCGCATTTCATAGTATGTAACGAAAGAGATGCATCACGTTACAGTTTAGCCACCACTATACCAGCGGTGTATATGTGTATAAAATTAGGGCAAACAAAAGTTACGCTGCCGCATCCGCTGGTTCGAACCTGCGAGCCGCGCCCGGTGTCGCATTTTATAGTATGTAACGAAAGAGATGAATCAGGTAACAGTTTAGCCTCGGCTATACCAGCGGTGTATGTGTATATAAAATTAGGGCAAACAAAAGTTACGCTGCCGCATCCGCTGGTTCGAACCTGCGAGCCGCGCCCGGTGTCGCATTTTATATTATGTGACGAAAGAGATGAATCAGGTAACAGTTTAGCCACGGATATACCAGCAGTGTATGTGTGTATAAAATTAGGGCAAACAAAAGTTACGCTGCCGCATCCGCTGGTTCGAACCTGCGAGCCGCGCGCGGTGTCGCATTTCATAGTATGTAACGAAAGAGATACATCACGTTACAGTTTAGCCACCACTATACCAGCGGTGTATATGTGTATAAAATTAGGGCAATCAAAAGTTACGCTGCCGCATCCGCTGGTTCGAACCTGCGAGTCGCGCCCGGTGTCGCATTTTATAGTATATAACGAAAGAGATGAATCAGGTTACAGTTTAGCCACCACTATACCAGCGGTGTATGTGTATATAAAATTAGGGCAAACAAAAGTTACGCTGCCGCATCCGCTGGTTCGAACCTGCGAGCCGCGCCCGGTGTCGCATTTCATAGTATGTAACGCAAGAGATGCATCACGTTACAGTTTAGCCACCACTATACCAGCGGTGTATATGTGTATAAAATTAGGGCAAACAAAAGTTACGCTGCCGCATCCGCTGGTTCGAACCTGCGAGCCGCGCGCGGTGTCGCATTTCATAGTATGTAACGAAAGAGATGAATCAGGTTACAGTTTAGCCTCGGCTATACCAGCGGTGTATGTGTATATAAAATTAGGGCAAACAAAAGTTACGCTGCCGCATCCGCTGGTTCGAACCTGCGAGCCGCGCCCGGTGTCGCATTTCATAGTATGTAACGAAAGAGATGCATCACGTTACAGTTTAGCCACCACTATACCAGCGGTGTATATGTGTATAAAATTAGGGCAAACAAAAGTTACGCTGCCGCATCCGCTGGTTCGAACCTGCGAGTCGCGCCCGGTGTCGCATTTTATAGTATATAACGAAAGAGATGAATCAGGTTACAGTTTAGCCACCACTATACCAGCGGTGTATATGTGTATAAAATTAGGGCAAACAAAAGTTACGCTGCCGCATCCGCTGGTTCGAACCTGCGAGTCGCGCCCGGTGTCGCATTTTATAGTATATAACGAAAGAGATGAATCAGGTTACAGTTTAGCCACGGCTATACCAGCGGTGTATGGGTGTATAAAATTAGGGCAAACAAAAGTTACGCTGCCGCATCCGCTGGTTCGAACCTGCGAGCCGCGCCCGGTGTCGCATTTCATAGTATGTAACGAAAGAGATGCATCACGTTACAGATTAGCCACCACTATACCAGCGGTGTATGTGTATATAAAATTAGGGCAAACAAAAGTTACGCTGCCGCATCCGCTGGTTCGAAACTGCGAGCCGCGCCCGGTGTCGCATTTTATAGTATGTAACGAAAGAGATGAATCAGGTAACAGTTTAGCCTCGGCTATACCAGCGGTGTATGTGTATATAAAATTAGGGCAAACAAAAGTTACGCTGCCGCATCCGCTGGTTCGAACCTGCGAGCCGCGCCCGGTGTCGCATTTTATATTATGTAACGAAAGAGATGAATCAGGTAACAGTTTAGCCTCGGCTATACCAGCGGTGTATGTGTATATAAAATTAGGGCAAACAAAAGTTACGCTGCCGCATCCGCTGGTTCGAACCTGCGAGCCGCGCCCGGTGTCGCATTTCATAGTATGTAACGAAAGAGATGCATCACGTTACAGATTAGCCACCACTATACCAGCGGTGTATGTGTATATAAAATTAGGGCAAACAAAAGTTACGCTGCCGCATCCGCTGGTTCGAACCTGCGAGCCGCGCCCGGTGTCGCATTTCATAGTATATAACGAAAGAGATGCATCACGTTACAGATTAGCCACCACTATACCAGCGGTGTATGTGTATATAAAATTAGGGCAAACAAAAGTTACGCTGCCGCATCCGCTGGTTCGAACCTGCGAGCCGCGCCCGGTGTCGCATTTCATAGTATGTAACGAAAGAGATGAATCAGGTTACAGATTAGCCACCACTATACCAGCGGTGTATGTGTATATAAAATTAGGGCAAACAAAAGTTACGCTGCCGCATCCGCTGGTTCGAACCTGCGAGCCGCGCCCGGTGTCGCATTTCATAGTATGTAATGAAAGAGATGAATCAGGTTACAGATTAGCCACCACTATACCAGCGGTGTATGTGTATATAAAATTAGGGCAAACAAAAGTTACGCTGCCGCATCCGCTGGTTCGAACCTGCGAGCCGCGCCCGGTGTCGCATTTCATAGTATGTAACGAAAGAGATGCATCACGTTACAGATTAGCCACCACTATACCAGCGGTGTATGTGTATATAAAATTAGGGCAAACAAAAGTTACGCTGCCGCATCCGCTGGTTCGAACCTGCGAGCCGCGCCCGGTGTCGCATTTTATAGTATGTAACGAAAGAGATGAATCAGGTTACAGTTTAGCCACCACTATACCAGCGGTGTATGTGTATATAAAATTAGGGCAAACAAAAGTTACGCTGCCGCATCCGCTGGTTCGAACCTGCGAGCCGCGCCCGGTGTCGCATTTTATAGTATGTAACGAAAGAGATGAATCAGGTAACAGTTTAGCCTCGGCTATACCAGCGGTGTATGTGTGTATAAAATTAGGGCAAACAAAAGTTAGGCTGCCGCATCCGCTGGTTCGAACCTGCGAGCCGCGCCCGGTGTCGCATTTCATAGTATGTAACGAAAGAGATGCATCACGTTACAGATTAGCCACCACTATACCAGCGGTGTATGTGTATATAAAATTAGGGCAAACAAAAGTTACACTGCTGCATCCGCTGGTTCGAACCTGCGAGCAGCGCCCGGTGTCGCATTTTATAGTATGTAACGAAAGAGATGAATCAGGTAACAGTTTAGCCTCGGCTATACCAGCGGTGTATGTGTGTATAAAATTAGGGCAAACAAAAGTTAGGCTGCCGCATCCGCTGGTTCGAACCTGCGAGCCGCGCCCGGTGTCGCATTTTATAGTATGTAACGAAAGAGATGAATCAGGTAACAGTTTAGCCTCGGCTATACCAGCGGTGTATGTGTGTATAAAATTAGGGCAAACAAAAGTTAGGCTGCCGCATCCGCTGGTTCGAACCTGCGAGCCGCGCCCGGTGTCGCATTTTATAGTATGTAGCGAGAGAGATGAATCAGGTTACAGTTTAGCCACCACTATACCAGCGGTGTATGTGTATATAAAATTAGGGCAAACAAAAGTTACGCTGCCGCATCCGCTGGTTCGAACCTGCGAGCAGCGCCCGGTGTCGCATTTCATAGTATGTAACGAAAGAGATGCATCACGTTACAGATAAGCCACCACTATACCAGCGGTGTATGTGTATATAAAATTAGGGCAAACAAAAGTTACGCTGCCGCATCCGCTGGTTCGAACCTGCGAGCCGCGCCCGGTGTCGCATTTTATAGTATGTAACGAAAGAGATGAATCAGGTTACAGTTTAGCCACCACTATACCAGCGGTGTATGTGTATATAAAATTAGGGCAAACAAAAGTTACGCTGCCGCATCCGCTGTTTCGAACCTGCGAGCCGCGCCCGGTGTCGCATTTCATAGTATGTAACGAAAGAGATGCATCACGTTACAGATTAGCCACCACTTTACCAGCGGTGTATGTGTATATAAAATTAGGGCAAACAAAAGTTACGCTGCCGCATCCGCTGGTTCGAACCTGCGAGCCGCGCCCGGTGTCGCATTTCATAGTATGTAACGAAAGAGATGAATCAGGTTACAGATTAGCCACCACTATACCAGCGGTGTATGTGTATATAAAATTAGGGCAAACAAAAGTTACGCTGCCGCATCCGCTGGTTCGAACCTGCGAGCCGCGCCCGGTGTCGCATTTCATAGTATGTAACGAAAGAGATGCATCACGTTACAGATTAGCCACCACTATACCAGCGGTGTATGTGTATATAAAATTAGGGCAAACCAAAGTTACGCTGCCGCATCCGCTGGTTCGAACCTGCGAGCCGCGCCCGGTGTCGCATTTCATAGTATATAACGAAAGAGATGCATCACGTTACAGATTAGCCACCACTATACCAGCGGTGTATGTGTATATAAAATTAGGGCAAACAAAAGTTACGCTGCCGCATCCGCTTGTTCGAACCTGCGAGCCGCGCCCGGTGTCGCATTTCATAGTATGTAACGAAAGAGATGCATCACGTTACAGATTAGCCACCACTATCCCAGCGGTGTATGTGTATATAAAATTAGGGCAAACAAAAGTTACGCTGCCGCATCCGCTGGTTCGAACCTGCGAGCCGCGCCCGGTGTCGCATTTCATAGTATGTAACGAAAGAGATGCATCACGTTACAGATTAGCCACCACTATACCAGCAGTGTATGTGTATATAAAATTAGGGCAAACAAAAGTTACGCTGCCGCTTCCGCTGTTTCGAACCTGCGAGCCGCGCCCGGTGTCGCATTTTATAGTATGTAACGAAAGAGATGAATCAGGTAACAGTTTAGCCTCGGCTATACCAGCGGTGTATGTGTGTATAAAATTAGGGCAAACAAAAGTTAGGCTGCCGCATCCGCTGGTTCGAACCTGCGAGCCGCGCCCGGTGTCGCATTTCATAGTATGTAACGAAAGAGATGCATCACGTTACAGATTAGCCACCACTATACCAACGGTGTATGTGTATATAAAATTAGGGCAAACAAAAGTTACGCTGCTGCATCCGCTGGTTCGAACCTGCGAGCAGCGCCCGGTGTCGCATTTTATAGTATGTAACGAAAGAGATGAATCAGGTAACAGTTTAGCCTCGGCTATACCAGCGGTGTATGTGTGTATAAAATTAGGGCAAACAAAAGTTAGGCTGCCGCATCCGCTGGTTCGAACCTGCGAGCCGCGCCCGGTGTCGCATTTCATAGTATGTAACGAAAGAGATGCATCACGTTACAGATTAGCCACCACTATACCAGCGGTGTATGTGTATATAAAATTAGGGAAAACAAAATTAACCCTGCCGCATCCGCTGGTTCGAACCTGCGAGCCACGCCCGGTGTCGCATTTCATAGTATGTAACGAAAGAGATGCATCACGTTACAGTTTAGCCACCACTATACCAGCGGTGTATATGTGTATAAAATTAGGGCAAACAAAAGTTACGCTGCCGCATCCGCTGTTTCGAACCTGCGAGCCGCGCCCGGTGTCGCATTTCATAGTATGTAACGAAAGAGATGCATCACGTTACAGATTAGCCACCACTATACCAGCGGTGTATGTGTATATAAAATTGCGGCAAACAAAAGTTACGCTGCCGCATCCGCTGGTTCGAACCTGCGAGCCGCGCCCGGTGTCGCATTTTATAGTATGTAACGAAAGAGATGAATCAGGTAACAGTTTAGCCTCGGCTATACCAGCGGTGTATGTGTATATAAAATTAGGGCAAACAAAAGTTACGCTGCCGCATCCGCTGGTTCGAACCTGCGAGCCGCGCCCGGTGTCGCATTTTATATTATGTGACGAAAGAGATGAATCAGGTAACAGTTTAGCCACGGCTATACCAGCAGTGTATGTGTGTATAAAATTAGGGCAAACAAAATTTACGCTGCCGCATCCGCTGTTTCGAACCTGCGAGCCGCGCCCGGTGTCGCATTTTATAGTATGTAACGAAAGAGATGAATCAGGTAACAGTTTAGCCTCGGCTATACCAGCGGTGTATGTGTATATAAAATTAGGGCAAACAAAAGTTACGCTGCCGCATCCGCTGGTTCGAACCTGCGAGCCGCGCCCGGTGTCGCATTTTATATTATGTGACGAAAGAGATGAATCAGGTAACAGTTTAGCCACGGCTATACCAGCAGTGTATATGTGTATAAAATTAGGGCAATCAAAAGTTACGCTGCCGCATCCGCTGGTTCGAACCTGCGAGTCGCGCCCGGTGTCGCATTTTATAGTATATAACGAAAGAGATGAATCAGGTTACAGTTTAGCCACCACTATACCAGCGGTGTATGTGTATATAAAATTAGGGCAAACAAAAGTTACGCTGCCGCATCCGCTGGTTCGAACCTGCGAGCCGCGCCCGGTGTCGCATTTCATAGTATGTAACGAAAGAGATGCATCACGTTACAGTTTAGCCACCACTATACCAGCGGTGTATATGTGTATAAAATTAGGGCAAACAAAAGTTAGGCTGCCGCATCCGCTGGTTCGAACCTGCGAGCCGCGCCCGGTGTCGCATTTCATAGTATGTAACGAAAGAGATGCATCACGTTACAGATTAGCCACCACTATACCAGCGGTGTATGTGTATATAAAATTAGGGCAAACAAAAGTTACGCTGCCGCATCCGCTGGTTCGAACCTGCGAGCCACGCCCGGTGTCGCATTTCATAGTATGTAACGAAAGAGATGCATCACGTTACAGATTAGCCACCACTATACCAGCAGTGTATGTGTATATAAAATTAGGGCAAACAAAAGTTACGCTGCCGCTTCCGCTGTTTCGAACCTGCGAGCCGCGCCCGGTGTCGCATTTTATAGTATGTAACGAAAGAGATGAATCAGGTAACAGTTTAGCCTCGGCTATACCAGCGGTGTATGTGTGTATAAAATTAGGGCAAACAAAAGTTAGGCTGCCGCATCCGCTGGTTCGAACCTGCGAGCCGCGCCCGGTGTCGCATTTCATATTATGTAACGAAAGAGATGCATCACGTTACAGATTAGCCACCACTATACCAGCGGTGTATGTGTATATAAAATTAGGGCAAACAAAAGTTACGCTGCCGCATCCGCTGTTTCGAACCTGCGAGCCGCGCCCGGTGTCGCATTTCATAGTATGTAACGAAAGAGATGCATCACGTTACAGATTAGCCACCACTATACCAGCGGTGTATGTGTATATAAAATTAGGGCAAACAAAAGTTACGCTGCCGCATCCGCTGGTTCGAAACTGCGAGCCGCGCCCGGTGTCGCATTTTATAGTATGTAACGAAAGAGATGAATCAGGTAACAGTTTAGCCTCGGCTATACCAGCGGTGTATGTGTATATAAAATTAGGGCAAACAAAAGTTACGCTGCCGCATCCGCTGGTTCGAACCTGCGAGCCGCGCCCGGTGTCGCATTTTATATTATGTAACGAAAGAGATGAATCAGGTAACAGTTTAGCCACGGCTATACCAGCGGTGTATGTGTATATAAAATTAGGGCAAACAAAAGTTACGCTGCCGCATCCGCTGGTTCGAACCTGCGAGCCGCGCCCGGTGTCGCATTTCATAGTATGTAACGAAAGAGATGCATCACGTTACAGATTAGCCACCACTATACCAGCGGTGTATGTGTATATAAAATTAGGGCAAACAAAAGTTACGCTGCCGCATCCGCTGGTTCGAACCTGCGAGCCGCGCCCGGTGTCGCATTTCATAGTATATAACGAAAGAGATGCATCACGTTACAGATTAGCCACCACTATACCAGCGGTGTATGTGTATATAAAATTAGGGCAAACAAAAGTTACGCTGCCGCATCCGCTGGTTCGAACCTGCGAGCCGCGCCCGGTGTCGCATTTCATAGTATGTAACGAAAGAGATGAATCAGGTTACAGATTAGCCACCACTATACCAGCGGTGTATGTGTATATAAAATTAGGGCAAACAAAAGTTACGCTGCCGCATCCGCTGGTTCGAACCTGCGAGCCGCGCCCGGTGTCGCATTTCATAGTATGTAATGAAAGAGATGAATCAGGTTACAGATTAGCCACCACTATACCAGCGGTGTATGTGTATATAAAATTAGGGCAAACAAAAGTTACGCTGCCGCATCCGCTGGTTCGAACCTGCGAGCCGCGCCCGGTGTCGCATTTCATAGTATGTAACGAAAGAGATGCATCACGTTACAGATTAGCCACCACTATACCAGCGGTGTATGTGTATATAAAATTAGGGCAAACAAAAGTTACGCTGCCGCATCCGCTGGTTCGAACCTGCGAGCCGCGCCCGGTGTCGCATTTTATAGTATGTAACGAAAGAGATGAATCAGGTTACAGTTTAGCCACCACTATACCAGCGGTGTATGTGTATATAAAATTAGGGCAAACAAAAGTTACGCTGCCGCATCCGTTGGTTCGAACCTGCGAGCCGCGCCCGGTGTCGCATTTTATAGTATGTAACGAAAGAGATGAATCAGGTAACAGTTTAGCCTCGGCTATACCAGCGGTGTGTGTGTGTATAAAATTAGGGCAAACAAAAGTTAGGCTGCCGCATCCGCTGGTTCGAACCTGCGAGCCGCGCCCGGTGTCGCATTTCATAGTATGTAACGAAAGAGATGCATCACGTTACAGATTAGCCACCACTATACCAGCGGTGTATGTGTATATAAAATTAGGGCAAACAAAAGTTACACTGCTGCATCCGCTGGTTCGAACCTGCGAGCAGCGCCCGGTGTCGCATTTTATAGTATGTAACGAAAGAGATGAATCAGGTAACAGTTTAGCCTCGGCTATACCAGCGGTGTATGTGTGTATAAAATTAGGGCAAACAAAAGTTAGGCTGCCGCATCCGCTGGTTCGAACCTGCGAGCCGCGCCCGGTGTCGCATTTTATAGTATGTAACGAAAGAGATGAATCAGGTAACAGTTTAGCCTCGGCTATACCAGCGGTGTATGTGTGTATAAAATTAGGGCAAACAAAAGTTAGGCTGCCGCATCCGCTGGTTCGAACCTGCGAGCCGCGCCCGGTGTCGCATTTTATAGTATGTAGCGAGAGAGATGAATCAGGTTACAGTTTAGCCACCACTATACCAGCGGTGTATGTGTATATAAAATTAGGGCAAACAAAAGTTACGCTGCCGCATCCGCTGGTTCGAACCTGCGAGCAGCGCCCGGTGTCGCATTTCATAGTATGTAACGAAAGAGATGCATCACGTTACAGATAAGCCACCACTATACC
Organism: Dermacentor variabilis; assembly: GCF_050947875.1. Taxonomy (NCBI): domain Eukaryota; kingdom Metazoa; phylum Arthropoda; class Arachnida; order Ixodida; family Ixodidae; genus Dermacentor; species Dermacentor variabilis. Next base: position 161,137 of record NW_027460544.1, on the reverse strand, counting down.
AGCGGTGTATGTGTATATAAAATTAGGGCAAACAAAAGTTACGCTGCCGCATCCGCTGGTTCGAACCTGCGAGCCGCGCCCGGTGTCGCATTTTATAGTATGTAACGAAAGAGATGAATCAGGTTACAGTTTAGCCACCACTATACCAGCGGTGTATGTGTATATAAAATTAGGGCAAACAAAAGTTACGCTGCCGCATCCGCTGTTTCGAACCTGCGAGCCGCGCCCGGTGTCGCATTTCATAGTATGTAACGAAAGAGATGCATCACGTTACAGATTAGCCACCACTTTACCAGCGGTGTATGTGTATATAAAATTAGGGCAAACAAAAGTTACGCTGCCGCATCCGCTGGTTCGAACCTGCGAGCCGCGCCCGGTGTCGCATTTCATAGTATGTAACGAAAGAGATGAATCAGGTTACAGATTAGCCACCACTATACCAGCGGTGTATGTGTATATAAAATTAGGGCAAACAAAAGTTACGCTGCCGCATCCGCTGGTTCGAACCTGCGAGCCGCGCCCGGTGTCGCATTTCATAGTATGTAACGAAAGAGATGCATCACGTTACAGATTAGCCACCACTATACCAGCGGTGTATGTGTATATAAAATTAGGGCAAACCAAAGTTACGCTGCCGCATCCGCTGGTTCGAACCTGCGAGCCGCGCCCGGTGTCGCATTTCATAGTATATAACGAAAGAGATGCATCACGTTACAGATTAGCCACCACTATACCAGCGGTGTATGTGTATATAAAATTAGGGCAAACAAAAGTTACGCTGCCGCATCCGCTTGTTCGAACCTGCGAGCCGCGCCCGGTGTCGCATTTCATAGTATGTAACGAAAGAGATGCATCACGTTACAGATTAGCCACCACTATCCCAGCGGTGTATGTGTATATAAAATTAGGGCAAACAAAAGTTACGCTGCCGCATCCGCTGGTTCGAACCTGCGAGCCGCGCCCGGTGTCGCATTTCATAGTATGTAACGAAAGAGATGCATCACGTTACAGATTAGCCACCACTATACCAGCAGTGTATGTGTATATAAAATTAGGGCAAACAAAAGTTACGCTGCCGCTTCCGCTGTTTCGAACCTGCGAGCCGCGCCCGGTGTCGCATTTTATAGTATGTAACGAAAGAGATGAATCAGGTAACAGTTTAGCCTCGGCTATACCAGCGGTGTATGTGTGTATAAAATTAGGGCAAACAAAAGTTAGGCTGCCGCATCCGCTGGTTCGAACCTGCGAGCCGCGCCCGGTGTCGCATTTCATAGTATGTAACGAAAGAGATGCATCACGTTACAGATTAGCCACCACTATACCAACGGTGTATGTGTATATAAAATTAGGGCAAACAAAAGTTACGCTGCTGCATCCGCTGGTTCGAACCTGCGAGCAGCGCCCGGTGTCGCATTTTATAGTATGTAACGAAAGAGATGAATCAGGTAACAGTTTAGCCTCGGCTATACCAGCGGTGTATGTGTGTATAAAATTAGGGCAAACAAAAGTTAGGCTGCCGCATCCGCTGGTTCGAACCTGCGAGCCGCGCCCGGTGTCGCATTTCATAGTATGTAACGAAAGAGATGCATCACGTTACAGATTAGCCACCACTATACCAGCGGTGTATGTGTATATAAAATTAGGGCAAACAAAAGTTACGCTGCCGCATCCGCTGGTTCGAACCTGCGAGCCACGCCCGGTGTCGCATTTCATAGTATGTAACGAAAGAGATGCATCACGTTACAGATTAGCCACCACTATACCAGCAGTGTATGTGTATATAAAATTAGGGCAAACAAAAGTTACGCTGCCGCTTCCGCTGTTTCGAACCTGCGAGCCGCGCCCGGTGTCGCATTTTATAGTATGTAACGAAAGAGATGAATCAGGTAACAGTTTAGCCTCGGCTATACCAGCGGTGTATGTGTGTATAAAATTAGGGCAAACAAAAGTTAGGCTGCCGCATCCGCTGGTTCGAACCTGCGAGCCGCGCCCGGTGTCGCATTTCATATTATGTAACGAAAGAGATGCATCACGTTACAGATTAGCCACCACTATACCAGCGGTGTATGTGTATATAAAATTAGGGCAAACAAAAGTTACGCTGCCGCATCCGCTGGTTCGAACCTGCGAGCCACGCCCGGTGTCGCATTTCATAGTATGTAACGAAAGAGATGCATCACGTTACAGATAAGCCACCACTATACCAGCGGTGTATGTGTATATAAAACTAGGGCAAACAAAAGTTACGCTGCCGCATCCGCTGGTTCGAACCTGCGAGCCGCGCCCGGTGTCGCATTTTATAGTATGTAACGAAAGAGATGAATCAGGTTACAGTTTAGCCACCACTATACCAGCGGTGTATGTGTATATAAAATTAGGGCAAACAAAAGTTACGCTGCCGCATCCGCTGTTTCGAACCTGCGAGCCGCGCCCGGTGTCGCATTTCATAGTATGTAACGAAAGAGATGCATCACGTTACAGATTAGCCACCACTTTACCAGCGGTGTATGTGTATATAAAATTAGGGCAAACAAAAGTTACGCTGCCGCATCCGCTGGTTCGAACCTGCGAGCCGCGCCCGGTGTCGCATTTCATAGTATGTAACGAAAGAGATGAATCAGGTTACAGATTAGCCACCACTATACCAGCGGTGTATGTGTATATAAAATTAGGGCAAACAAAAGTTACGCTGCCGCATCCGCTGGTTCGAACCTGCGAGCCGCGCCCGGTGTCGCATTTCATAGTATGTAACGAAAGAGATGCATCACGTTACAGATTAGCCACCACTATACCAGCGGTGTATGTGTATATAAAATTAGGGCAAACCAAAGTTACGCTGCCGCATCCGCTGGTTCGAACCTGCGAGCCGCGCCCGGTGTCGCATTTCATAGTATATAACGAAAGAGATGCATCACGTTACAGATTAGCCACCACTATACCAGCGGTGTATGTGTATATAAAATTAGGGCAAACAAAAGTTACGCTGCCGCATCCGCTGGTTCGAACCTGCGAGCCGCGCCCGGTGTCGCATTTCATAGTATGTAACGAAAGAGATGCATCACGTTACAGATTAGCCACCACTATCCCAGCGGTGTATGTGTATATAAAATTAGGGCAAACAAAAGTTACGCTGCCGCATCCGCTGGTTCGAACCTGCGAGCCGCGCCCGGTGTCGCATTTCATAGTATGTAACGAAAGAGATGCATCACGTTACAGATTAGCCACCACTATACCAGCAGTGTATGTGTATATAAAATTAGGGCAAACAAAAGTTACGCTGCCGCTTCCGCTGTTTCGAACCTGCGAGCCGCGCCCGGTGTCGCATTTCATAGTATGTAACAAAAGAGATGCATCACGTTACAGATTAGCCACCACTATACCAGCGGTGTATGTGTGTATAAAATTAGGGCAAACAAAAGTTAGGCTGCCGCATCCGCTGGTTCGAACCTGCGAGCCGCGCCCGGTGTCGCATTTCATAGTATGTAACGAAAGAGATACATCACGTTACAGATTAGCCACCACTATACCAGCGGTGTATGTGTATATAAAATTAGGGCAAACAAAAGTTACGCTGCTGCATCCGCTGGTTCGAACCTGCGAGCAGCGCCCGGTGTCGCATTTTATAGTATGTAACGAAAGAGATGAATCAGGTAACAGTTTAGCCTCGGCTATACCAGCGGTGTATGTGTGTATAAAATTAGGGCAAACAAAAGTTAGGCTGCCGCATCCGCTGGTTCGAACCTGCGAGCCGCGCCCGGTGTCGCATTTCATAGTATGTAACGAAAGAGATGCATCACGTTACAGATTAGCCACCACTATACCAGCGGTGTATGTGTATATAAAATTAGGGCAAACAAAAGTTACGCTGCCGCATCCGCTGGTTCAAACCTGCGAGCCACGCCCGGTGTCGCATTTCATAGTATGTAACGAAAGAGATGCATCACGTTACAGATTAGCCACCACTATACCAGCAGTGTATGTGTATATAAAATTAGGGCAAACAAAAGTTACGCTGCCGCTTCCGCTGTTTCGAACCTGCGAGCCGCGCCCGGTGTCGCATTTTATAGTATGTAACGAAAGAGATGAATCAGGTAACAGTTTAGCCTCGGCTATACCAGCGGTGTATGTGTGTATAAAATTAGGGCAAACAAAAGTTAGGCTGCCGCATCCGCTGGTTCGAACCTGCGAGCCGCGCCCGGTGTCGCATTTCATAGTATGTAACGAAAGAGATGCATCACGTTACAGATTAGCCACCACTATACCAGCGGTGTATGTGTATATAAAATTAGGGCAAACAAAAGTTACGCTGCCGCATCCGCTGGTTCGAACCTGCGAGCCACGCCCGGTGTCGCATTTCATAGTATGTAACGAAAGAGATGCATCACGTTACAGATTAGCCACCACTATACCAGCAGTGTATGTGTATATAAAATTAGGGCAAACAAAAGTTACGTTGCCGCTTCCGCTGTTTCGAACCTGCGAGCCGCGCCCGGTGTCGCATTTTATAGTATGTAACGAAAGAGATGAATCAGGTAACAGTTTAGCCTCGGCTATACCAGCGGTGTATGTGTGTATAAAATTAGGGCAAACAAAAGTTAGGCTGCCGCATCCGCTGGTTCGAACCTGCGAGCCGCGCCCGGTGTCGCATTTCATAGTATGTAACGAAAGAGATGCATCACGTTACAGATTAGCCACCACTATACCAGCGGTGTATGTGTATATAAAATTAGGGCAAACAAAAGTTACGCTGCTGCATCCGCTGGTTCGAACCTGCGAGCAGCGCCCGGTGTCGCATTTTATAGTATGTAACGAAAGAGATGAATCAGGTAACAGTTTAGCCTCGGCTATACCAGCGGTGTATGTGTGTATAAAATTAGGGCAAACAAAAGTTAGGCTGCCGCATCCGCTGGTTCGAACCTGCGAGCCGCGCCCGGTGTCGCATTTTATAGTATGTAACGAAAGAGATGAATCAGGTAACAGTTTAGCCTCGGCTATACCAGCGGTGTATGTGTGTATAAAATTAGGGCAAACAAAAGTTAGGCTGCCGCATCCGCTGGTTCGAACCTGCGAGCCGCGCCCGGTGTCGCATTTTATAGTATGTAGCGAAAGAGATGAATCAGGTTACAGTTTAGCCACCACTATACCAGCGGTGTATGTGTATATAAAATTAGGGCAAACAAAAGTTACGCTGCCGCATCCGCTGGTTCGAACCTGCGAGCAGCGCCCGGTGTCGCATTTTATAGTATGTAACGAAAGAGATGAATCAGGTAACAGTTTAGCCTCGGCTATACCAGCGGTGTATGTGTGTATAAAATTAGGGCAAACAAAAGTTAGGCTGCCGCATCCGCTGGTTCGAACCTGCGAGCCGCGCCCGGTGTCGCATTTTATAGTATGTAACGAAAGAGATGAATCAGGTTACAGTTTAGCCACCACTATACCAGCGGTGTATGTGTATATAAAATTAGGGCAAACAAAAGTTACGCTGCCGCATCCGCTGGTTCGAACCTGCGAGCCGCGCCCGGTGTCGCATTTCATAGTATATAACGAAAGAGATGCATCACGTTACAGATTAGCCACCACTATACCAGCGGTGTATGTGTATATAAAATTAGGGCAAACAAAAGTTACGCTGCCGCATCCGCTGGTTCGAACCTGCGAGCCGCGCCCGGTGTCGCATTTCATAGTATGTAACGAAAGAGATGCATCACGTTACAGATTAGCCACCACTATCCCAGCGGTGTATGTGTATATAAAATTAGGGCAAACAAAAGTTACGCTGCCGCATCCGCTGGTTCGAACCTGCGAGCCGCGCCCGGTGTCGCATTTCATAGTATGTAACGAAAGAGATGCATCACGTTACAGATTAGCCACCACTATACCAGCAGTGTATGTGTATATAAAATTAGGGCAAACAAAAGTTACGCTGCCGCTTCCGCTGTTTCGAACCTGCGAGCCGCGCCCGGTGTCGCATTTCATAGTATGTAACAAAAGAGATGCATCACGTTACAGATTAGCCACCACTATACCAGCGGTGTATGTGTGTATAAAATTAGGGCAAACAAAAGTTAGGCTGCCGCATCCGCTGGTTCGAACCTGCGAGCCGCGCCCGGTGTCGCATTTCATAGTATGTAACGAAAGAGATACATCACGTTACAGATTAGCCACCACTATACCAGCGGTGTATGTGTATATAAAATTAGGGCAAACAAAAGTTACGCTGCTGCATCCGCTGGTTCGAACCTGCGAGCAGCGCCCGGTGTCGCATTTTATAGTATGTAACGAAAGAGATGAATCAGGTAACAGTTTAGCCTCGGCTATACCAGCGGTGTATGTGTGTATAAAATTAGGGCAAACAAAAGTTAGGCTGCCGCATCCGCTGGTTCGAACCTGCGAGCCGCGCCCGGTGTCGCATTTCATAGTATGTAACGAAAGAGATGCATCACGTTACAGATTAGCCACCACTATACCAGCGGTGTATGTGTATATAAAATTAGGGCAAACAAAAGTTACGCTGCCGCATCCGCTGGTTCAAACCTGCGAGCCACGCCCGGTGTCGCATTTCATAGTATGTAACGAAAGAGATGCATCACGTTACAGATTAGCCACCACTATACCAGCAGTGTATGTGTATATAAAATTAGGGCAAACAAAAGTTACGCTGCCGCTTCCGCTGTTTCGAACCTGCGAGCCGCGCCCGGTGTCGCATTTTATAGTATGTAACGAAAGAGATGAATCAGGTAACAGTTTAGCCTCGGCTATACCAGCGGTGTATGTGTGTATAAAATTAGGGCAAACAAAAGTTAGGCTGCCGCATCCGCTGGTTCGAACCTGCGAGCCGCGCCCGGTGTCGCATTTCATAGTATGTAACGAAAGAGATGCATCACGTTACAGATTAGCCACCACTATACCAGCGGTGTATGTGTATATAAAATTAGGGCAAACAAAAGTTACGCTGCCGCATCCGCTGGTTCGAACCTGCGAGCCACGCCCGGTGTCGCATTTCATAGTATGTAACGAAAGAGATGCATCACGTTACAGATTAGCCACCACTATACCAGCAGTGTATGTGTATATAAAATTAGGGCAAACAAAAGTTACGTTGCCGCTTCCGCTGTTTCGAACCTGCGAGCCGCGCCCGGTGTCGCATTTTATAGTATGTAACGAAAGAGATGAATCAGGTAACAGTTTAGCCTCGGCTATACCAGCGGTGTATGTGTGTATAAAATTAGGGCAAACAAAAGTTAGGCTGCCGCATCCGCTGGTTCGAACCTGCGAGCCGCGCCCGGTGTCGCATTTCATAGTATGTAACGAAAGAGATGCATCACGTTACAGATTAGCCACCACTATACCAGCGGTGTATGTGTATATAAAATTAGGGCAAACAAAAGTTACGCTGCTGCATCCGCTGGTTCGAACCTGCGAGCAGCGCCCGGTGTCGCATTTTATAGTATGTAACGAAAGAGATGAATCAGGTAACAGTTTAGCCTCGGCTATACCAGCGGTGTATGTGTGTATAAAATTAGGGCAAACAAAAGTTAGGCTGCCGCATCCGCTGGTTCGAACCTGCGAGCCGCGCCCGGTGTCGCATTTTATAGTATGTAACGAAAGAGATGAATCAGGTAACAGTTTAGCCTCGGCTATACCAGCGGTGTATGTGTGTATAAAATTAGGGCAAACAAAAGTTAGGCTGCCGCATCCGCTGGTTCGAACCTGCGAGCCGCGCCCGGTGTCGCATTTTATAGTATGTAGCGAAAGAGATGAATCAGGTTACAGTTTAGCCACCACTATACCAGCGGTGTATGTGTATATAAAATTAGGGCAAACAAAAGTTACGCTGCCGCATCCGCTGGTTCGAACCTGCGAGCAGCGCCCGGTGTCGCATTTTATAGTATGTAACGAAAGAGATGAATCAGGTAACAGTTTAGCCTCGGCTATACCAGCGGTGTATGTGTGTATAAAATTAGGGCAAACAAAAGTTAGGCTGCCGCATCCGCTGGTTCGAACCTGCGAGCCGCGCCCGGTGTCGCATTTTATAGTATGTAACGAAAGAGATGAATCAGGTTACAGTTTAGCCACCACTATACCAGCGGTGTATGTGTATATAAAATTAGGGCAAACAAAAGTTACGCTGCCGCATCCGCTGGTTCGAACCTGCGAGCAGCGCCCGGTGTCGCATTTTATAGTATGTAACGAAAGAGATGAATCAGGTAACAGTTTAGCCTCGGCTATACCAGCGGTGTATGTGTGTATAAAATTAGGGCAAACAAAAGTTACGCTGCCGCATCCGCTGGTTCGAACCTGCGAGCCGCGCCCGGTGTCGCATTTTATAGTATGTAACGAAAGAGATGCATAACGTTACAGTTTAGCCACCACTTTACCAGCGGTGTATGTGTGTATAAAATTAGGGGAAACAAAAGTTACGCTGCCGCATCCGCTGGTTCGAACCTGCGAGCCGCGTCCGGTGTCGCATTTTATAGTATGTAACGAAAGAGATGAATCAGGTAACAGTTTAGCCTCGGCTATACCAGCAGTGTATGTGTATATAAAATTAGGGCAAACAAAAGTTACGCTGCCGCTTCCGCTGTTTCGAACCTGCGAGCCGCGCCCGGTGTCGCATTTTTAGTATGTAACGAAAGAGATGAATCAGGTAACAGTTTAGCCTCGGCTATACCAGCGGTGTATGTGTGTATAAAATTAGGGTAAACAAAAGTTAGGCTGCCGCATCCGCTGGTTCGAACCTGCGAGCCGCGCCCGGTGTCGCATTTTATAGTATGTAACGAAAGAGATGAATCAGGTTACAGTTTAGCCACCACTATACCAGCGGTGTGTGTGTATATAAAATTAGGGCAAACAAAAGTTACGCTGCCGCATCCGCTGGTTCGAACCTGCGAGCAGCGCCCGGTGTCGCATTTTATAGAATGTAACGAAAGAGATGAATCAGGTAACAGTTTCGCCTCGGCTATACCAGCGGTGTATGTGTGTATAAAATTAGGGCAAACAAAAGTTACGCTGCCGCATCCGCTGGTTCGAACCTGCGAGCCGCGCCCGGTGTCGCATTTTATAGTATGTAACGAAAGAGATGAATCACGTTACAGATTAGCCACCACTATACCAGCGGTGTATGTGTATATAAAATTAGGGCAAACAAAAGTTACGCTGCCGCATCCGCTGGTTCGAACCTGCGAGCAGCGCCCGGTGTCGCATTTTATAGAATGTAACGAAAGAGATGAATCAGGTAACAGTTTCGCCTCGGCTATACCAGCGGTGTATGTGTGTATAAAATTAGGGCAAACAAAAGTTAGGCTGCCGCATCCGCTGGTTCGAACCTGCGAGCCGCGCCCGGTGTCGCATTTTATAGTATGTAACGAAAGAGATGAATCAGGTTACAGTTTAGCCACCACTATACCAGTGGTGTGTGTGTATATAAAATTAGGGCAAACAAAAGTTACGCTGCCGCATCCGCTGGTTCGAACCTGCGAGCAGCGCCCGGTGTCGCATTTTATAGTATGTAACGAAAGAGATGAATCAGGTAACAGTTTAGCCTCGGCTATACCAGCGGTGTATGTGTGTATAAAATTAGGGCAAACAAAAGTTACGCTGCCGCATCCGCTGGTTCGAACCTGCGAGCCGCGCCCGGTGTCGCATTTTATAGTATGTAACGAAAGAGATGCATAACGTTACAGTTTAGCCACCACTTTACCAGCGGTGTATGTGTGTATAAAATTAGGGCAAACAAAAGTTACGCTGCCGCATCCGCTGGTTCGAACCTGCGAGCCGCGCCCGGTGTCGCATATCATAGTATGTAACGAAAGAGATGCATCACGTTACAGATTAGCCACCACTATACCAGCGGTGTATGTGTATATAAAATTAGGGCAAACAAAAGTTACGCTGCCGCATCCGCTGGTTCGAACCTGCGAGCCGCGCCCGGTGTCGCATTTTATAGTATGTAACGAAAGAGATGAATCAGGTTACAGTTTAGCCACCACTATACCAGCGGTGTATGTGTATATACAATTAGGGCAAACAAAAGTTACGCTGCCGCATCCGCTGGTTCGAACCTGCGAGCAGCGCCCGGTGTCGCATTTTATAGTATGTAACGAAAGAGATGAATCAGGTAACAGTTTAGCCTCGGCTATACCAGCGGTGTATGTGTGTATAAAATTAGGGCAAACAAAAGTTACGCTGCCGCATCCGCTGGTTCGAACCTGCGAGCCGCGCCCGGTGTCGCATTTTATAGTATGTAACGAAAGAGATGAATCAGGTTACAGTTTAGCCACCACTATACCAGCGGTGTGTGTGTATATAAAATTAGGGCAAACAAAAGTTACGCTGCCGCATCCGCTGGTTCGAACCTGCGAGCAGCGCCCGGTGTCGCATTTTATAGTATGTAACGAAAGAGATGAATCAGGTAACAGTTTAGCCTCGGCTATACCAGCGGTGTATGTGTGTATAAAATTAGGGCAAACAAAAGTTACGCTGCCGCATCCGCTGTTTCGAACCTGCGAGCCGCGCCCGGTGTCGCATTTCATAGTATGTAACGAAAGAGATGCATCACGTTACAGATTAGCCACCACTATACCAGCGGTGTATGTGTATATAAAATTAGGGCAAACAAAAGTTACGCTGCCGCATCCGCTGGTTCGAACCTGCGAGCCGCGCCCGGTGTCGCATTTCATAGTATATAACGAAAGAGATGCATCACGTTACAGATTAGCCACCACTATACCAGCGGTGTATGTGTATATACAATTAGGGCAAACAAAAGTTACGCTGCCGCATCCGCTGGTTCGAACCTGCGAGCCGCGCCCGGTGTCGCATTTCATAGTATGTAACGAAAGAGATGCATCACGTTACAGATTAGCCACCACTATACCAGCGGTGTATGTGTATATAAAATTTGGGCAAACAAAAGTTACGCTGCCGCTTCCGCTGTTTCGAACCTGCGAGCCGCGCCCGGTGTCGCATTTTATAGTATGTAACGAAAGAGATGAATCAGGTAACAGTTTAGCCTCGGCTATACCAGCGGTGTATGTGTGTATAAAATTAGGGCAAACAAAAGTTAGGCTGCCGCATCCGCTGGTTCGAACCTGCGAGCCGCGCCCGGTGTCGCATTTCATAGTATGTAACGAAAGAGATGCATCACGTTACAGATTAGCCACCACTATACCAGCGGTGTATGTGTATATAAAATTAGGGCAAACAAAAGTTACACTGCTGCATCCGCTGGTTCGAACCTGCGAGCAGCGCCCGGTGTCGCATTTTATAGTATGTAACGAAAGAGATGAATCAGGTAACAGTTTAGCCTCGGATATACCAGCGGTGTATGTGTGTATAAAATTAGGGCAAACAAAAGTTAGGCTGCCGCATCCGCTGGTTCGAACCTGCGAGCCGCGCCCGGTGTCGCATTTTATAGTATGTAACGAAAGAGATGAATCAGGTAACAGTTTAGCCTCGGCTATACCAGCGGTGTATGTGTGTATAAAATTAGGGCAAACAAAAGTTAGGCTGCCGCATCCGCTGGTTCGAACCTGCGAGCCGCGCCCGGTGTCGCATTTTATAGTATGTAGCGAAAGAGATGAATCAGGTTACAGTTTAGCCACCACTATACCAGCGGTGTATGTGTATATAAAATTAGGGCAAACAAAAGTTACGCTGCCGCATCCGCTGGTTCGAACCTGCGAGCAGCGCCCGGTGTCGCATTTCATAGTATGTAACGAAAGAGATGCATCACGTTACAGATAAGCCACCACTATACCAGCGGTGTATGTGTATATAAAATTAGGGCAAACAAAAGTTACGCTGCCGCATCCGCTGGTTCGAACCTGCGAGCCGCGCCCGGTGTCGCATTTTATAGTATGTAACGAAAGAGATGAATCAGGTTACAGTTTAGCCACCACTATACCAGCGGTGTATGTGTATATAAAATTAGGGCAAACAAAAGTTACGCTGCCGCATCCGCTGTTTCGAACCTGCGAGCCGCGCCCGGTGTCGCATTTTATAGTATGTAACGAAAGAGATGAATCAGGTTACAGTTTAGCCACCACTATACCAGCGGTGTATGTGTATATAAAATTAGGGCAAACAAAAGTTACGCTGCCGCATCCGCTGTTTCGAACCTGCGAGCCGCGCCCGGTGTCGCATTTCATAGTATGTAACGAAAGAGATGCATCACGTTACAGATTAGCCACCACTATCCCAGCGGTGTATGTGTATATAAAATTAGGGCAAACAAAAGTTACGCTGCCGCATCCGCTGGTTCGAACCTGCGAGCCGCGCCCGGTGTCGCATTTCATAGTATGTAACGAAAGAGATGCATCACGTTACAGATTAGCCACCACTATACCAGCGGTGTATGTGTATATAAAATTAGGGCAAACAAAAGTTACGCTGCCGCATCCGCTGGTTCGAACCTGCGAGCCGCGCCCGGTGTCGCATTTCATAGTATGTAACGAAAGAGATGCATCACGTTACAGATAAGCCACCACTATACCAGCGGTGTATGTGTATATAAAATTAGGGCAAACAAAAGTTACGCTGCCGCATCCGCTGGTTCGAACCTGCGAGCCGCGCCCGGTGTCGCATTTTATAGTATGTAACGAAAGAGATGCATCACGTTACAGATTAGCCACCACTTTACCAGCGGTGTATGTGTATATAAAATTAGGGCAAACAAAATTTACGCTGCCGCATCCACTGGTTCGAACCTGCGAGCCGCGCCCGGTGTCGCATTTCATAGTATGTAACGAAAGAGATGAATCAGGTTACAGATTAGCCACCACTATACCAGCGGTGTATGTGTATATAAAATTAGGGCAAACAAAAGTTACGCTGCCGCATCCGCTGGTTCGAACCTGCGAGCCGCGCCCGGTGTCGCATTTCATAGTAAATAACGAAAGAGATGCATCACGTTACAGATTAGCCACCACTATACCAGCGGTGTATGTGTATATAAAATTAGGGCAAACAAAAGTTACGCTGCCGCATCCGCTGGTTCGAACCTGCGAGCCGCGCCCGGTGTCGCATTTCATAGTATGTAACGAAAGAGATGAATCATGTAACAGTTTAGCCTCGGCTATACCAGCGGTGTATGTGTGTATAAAATTAGGGCAAACAAAAGTTAGGCTGCCGCATCCGCTGGTTCGAACCTGCGAGCCGCGCCCGGTGTCGCATTTCATAGTATGTAACGAAAGAGATGCATCACGTTACAGATTAGCCACCACTATACCAGCGGTGTATGTGTATATAAAATTAGGGCAAACAAAAGTTACGCTGCTGCATCCGCTGGTTCGAACCTGCGAGCAGCGCCCGGTGTCGCATTTTATAGTATGTAACGAAAGAGATGAATCAGGTAACAGTTTAGCCTCGGCTATACCAGCGGTGTATGTGTGTATAAAATTAGGGCAAACAAAAGTTAGGCTGCCGCATCCGCTGGTTCGAACCTGCGAGCCGCGCCCGGTGTCGCATTTCATAGTATGTAACGAAAGAGATGCATCACGTTACAGATTAGCCACCACTATACCAGCGGTGTATGTGTATATAAAATTAGGGCAAACAAAAGTTACGCTGCCGCATCCGCTGGTTCGAACCTGCGAGCCACGCCCGGTGTCGCATTTCATAGTATGTAACGAAAGAGATGCATCACGTTACAGATTAGCCACCACTATACCAGCGGTGTATGTGTATATAAAATTAGGGCAAACAAAAGTTACGCTGCCGCTTCCGCTGTTTCGCACCTGCGAGCCGCGCCCGGTGTCGCATTTTATAGTATGTAACGAAAGAGATGAATCAGGTAACAGTTTAGCCTCGGCTATACCAGCGGTGTATGTGTGTATAAAATTAGGGCAAACAAAAGTTACACTGCTGCATCCGCTGGTTCGAACCTGCGAGCAGCGCCCGGTGTCGCATTTTATAGTATGTAACGAAAGAGATGAATCAGGTAACAGTTTAGCCTCGGATATACCAGCGGTGTATGTGTGTATAAAATTAGGGCAAACAAAAGTTAGGCTGCCGCATCCGCTGGTTCGAACCTGCGAGCCGCGCCCGGTGTCGCATTTTATAGTATGTAACGAAAGAGATGAATCAGGTAACAGTTTAGCCTCGGCTATACCAGCGGTGTATGTGTGTATAAAATTAGGGCAAACAAAAGTTAGGCTGCCGCATCCGCTGGTTCGAACCTGCGAGCCGCGCCCGGTGTCGCATTTTATAGTATGTAGCGAAAGAGATGAATCAGGTTACAGTTTAGCCACCACTATACCAGCGGTGTATGTGTATATAAAATTAGGGCAAACAAAAGTTACGCTGCCGCATCCGCTGGTTCGAACCTGCGAGCAGCGCCCGGTGTCGCATTTCATAGTATGTAACGAAAGAGATGAATCAGGTTACAGTTTAGCCACCACTATACCAGCGGTGTATGTGTATATAAAATTAGGGCAAACAAAAGTTACGCTGCCGCATCCGCTGGTTCGAACCTGCGAGCCGCGCCCGGTGTCGCATTTCATAGTATGTAACGAAAGAGATGAATCAGGTAACAGTTTAGCCTCGGATATACCAGCGGTGTATGTGTGTATAAAATTAGGGCAAACAAAAGTTAGGCTGCCGCATCCGCTGGTTCGAACCTGCGAGCCGCGCCCGGTGTCGCATTTTATAGTATGTAACGAAAGAGATGAATCAGGTAACAGTTTAGCCTCGGCTATACCAGCGGTGTATGTGTGTATAAAATTAGGGCAAACAAAAGTTACACTGCTGCATCCGCTGGTTCGAACCTGCGAGCAGCGCCCGGTGTCGCATTTTATAGTATGTAACGAAAGAGATGAATCAGGTAACAGTTTAGCCTCGGATATACCAGCGGTGTATGTGTGTATAAAATTAGGGCAAACAAAAGTTAGGCTGCCGCATCCGCTGGTTCGAACCTGCGAGCCGCGCCCGGTGTCGCATTTTATAGTATGTAACGAAAGAGATGAATCAGGTAACAGTTTAGCCTCGGCTATACCAGCGGTGTATGTGTGTATAAAATTAGGGCAAACAAAAGTTAGGCTGCCGCATCCGCTGGTTCGAACCTGCGAGCCGCGCCCGGTGTCGCATTTTATAGTATGTAGCGAAAGAGATGAATCAGGTTACAGTTTAGCCACCACTATACCAGCGGTGTATGTGTATATAAAATTAGGGCAAACAAAAGTTACGCTGCCGCATCCGCTGGTTCGAACCTGCGAGCAGCGCCCGGTGTCGCATTTCATAGTATGTAACGAAAGAGATGAATCAGGTTACAGTTTAGCCACCACTATACCAGCGGTGTATGTGTATATAAAATTAGGGCAAACAAAAGTTACGCTGCCGCATCCGCTGGTTCGAACCTGCGAGCCGCGCCCGGTGTCGCATTTCATAGTATGTAACGAAAGAGATGAATCAGGTAACAGTTTAGCCTCGGATATACCAGCGGTGTATGTGTGTATAAAATTAGGGCAAACAAAAGTTAGGCTGCCGCATCCGCTGGTTCGAACCTGCGAGCCGCGCCCGGTGTCGCATTTCATAGTATGTAGCGAAAGAGATGAATCAGGTTACAGTTTAGCCACCACTATACCAGCGGTGTATGTTTATATAAAATTAGGGCAAACAAAAGTTAGGCTGCCGCATCCGCTGGTTCGAACCTGCGAGCCGCGCCCGGTGTCGCATTTTATAGTATGTAGCGAAAGAGATGAATCAGGTTACAGTTTAGCCACCACTATACCAGCGGTGTATGTGTATATAAAATTAGGGCAAACAAAAGTTACGCTGCCGCATCCGCTGGTTCGAACCTGCGAGCCGCGCCCGGTGTCGCATTTTATAGTATGTAACGAAAGAGATGAATCAGGTTACAGTTTAGCCACCACTATACCAGCGGTGTATGTTTATATAAAATTAGGGCAAACAAAAGTTACGCTGCCGCATCCGCTGTTTCGAACCTGCGAGCCGCGCCCGGTGTCGCATTTCATAGTATGTAACGAAAGAGATGCATCACGTTACTGATTAGCCACCACTTTACCAGCGGTGTATGTGTATATAAAATTAGGGCAAACAAAATTTACGCTGCCGCATCCACTGGTTCGAACCTGCGAGCCGCGCCCGGTGTCGCATTTCATAGTATGTAACGAAAGAGATGAATCAGGTTACAGATTAGCCACCACTATACCAGCGGTGTATGTGTATATAAAATTAGGGCAAACAAAAGTTACGCTGCCGCATCCGCTGGTTCGAACCTGCGAGCCGCGCCCGGTGTCGCATTTCATAGTATGTAACGAAAGAGATGCATCACGTTACAGATTAGCCACCACTATACCAGCGGTGTATGTGTATATAAAATTAGGGCAAACAAAAGTTACGCTGCCGCATCCGCTGGTTCGAGCCTGCGAGCCGCGCCCGGTGTCGCATTTCATAGTATATAACGAAAGAGATGCATCACGTTACAGATTAGCCACCACTATACCAGCGGTGTATGTGTATATAAAATTAGGGCAAACAAAAGTTACGCTGCCGCATCCGCTGGTTCGAACCTGCGAGCCGCGCCCGGTGTCGCATTTCATAGTATGTAACGAAAGAGATGCATCACGTTACAGATTAGCCACCACTATCCCAGCGGTGTATGTGTATATAAAATTAGGGCAAACAAAAGTTACGCTGCCGCATCCGCTGGTTCGAACCTGCGAGCCGCGCCCGGTGTCGCATTTCATAGTATGTAACGAAAGAGATGCATCACGTTACAGATTAGCCACCACTATACCAGCAGTGTATGTGTATATAAAATTAGGGCAAACAAAAGTTACGCTGCCGCTTCCGCTGTTTCGAACCTGCGAGCCGCGCCCGGTGTCGCATTTTATAGTATGTAACGAAAGAGATGAATCAGGTAACAGTTTAGCCTCGGCTATACCAGCGGTGTATGTGTGTATAAAATTAGGGCAAACAAAAGTTAGGCTGCCGCATCCGCTGGTTCGAACCTGCGAGCCGCGCCCGGTGTCGCATTTCATAGTATGTAACGAAAGAGATGCATCACGTTACAGATTAGCCACCACTATACCAGCGGTGTATGTGTATATAAAATTAGGGCAAACAAAGGTTACGCTGCTGCATCCGCTGGTTCGAACCTGCGAGCAGCGCCCGGTGTCGCATTTTATAGTACGTAACGACAGAGATGAATCAGGTAACAGTTTAGCCTCGGCTATACCAGCGGTGTATGTGTGTATAAAATTAGGGCAAACAAAAGTTAGGCTGCCGCATCCGCTGGTTCGAACCTGCGAGCCGCGCCCGGTGTCGCATTTCATAGTATGTAACGAAAGAGATGCATCACGTTACAGATTAGCCACCACTATACCAGCGGTGTATGTGTATATAAAATTAGGGCAAACAAAAGTTACGCTGCCGCATCCGCTGGTTCGAACCTGCGAGCCACGCCCGGTGTCGCATTTCATAGTATGTAACGAAAGAGATGCATCACGTTACAGATTAGCCACCACTATACCAGCACTGTATGTGTATATAAAATTAGGGCAAACAAAAGTTACGCTGCCGCTTCCGCTGTTTCGAACCTGCGAGCCGCGCCCGGTGTCGCATTTTATAGTATGTAACGAAAGAGATGAATCAGGTAACAGTTTAGCCTCGGCTATACCAGCGGTGTATGTGTGTATAAAATTAGGGCAAACAAAAGTTAGGCTGCCGCATCCGCTGGTTCGAACCTGCGAGCCGCGCCCAGTGTCGCATTTCATAGTATGTAACGAAAGAGATGCATCACGTTACAGATTAGCCACCACTATACCACCGGTGTATGTGTATATAAAATTAGGGCAAACAAAAGTTACGCTGCCGCATCCGCTGGTTCGAACCTGCGAGTCACGCCCGGTGTCGCATTTCATAGTATGTAACGAAAGAGATGCATCACGTTACAGATTAGCCACCACTATACCAGCAGTGTATGTGTATATAAAATTAGGGCAAACAAGAGTTACGCTGCCGCTTCCGCTGTTTCGAACCTGCGAGCCGCGCCCGGTGTCGCATTTTATAGTATGTAACGAAAGAGATGAATCAGGTAACAGTTTAGCCTCGGCTATACCAGCGGTGTATGTGTGTATAAAATTAGGGCAAACAAAAGTTAGGCTGCCGCATCCGCTGGTTCGAACCTGCGAGCCGCGCCCGGTGTCGCATTTCATAGTATGTAACGAAAGAGATGCATCACGTTACAGATTAGCCACCACTATACCAGCGGTGTATGTGTATATAAAATTAGGGCAAACAAAAGTTACGCTGCTGCATCCGCTGGTTCGAACCTGCGAGCAGCGCCCGGTGTCGCATTTTATAGTATGTAACGAAAGAGATGAATCAGGTAACAGTTTAGCCTCGGCTATACCAGCGGTGTATGTGTGTATAAAATTAGGGCAAACAAAAGTTAGGCTGCCGCATCCGCTGGTTCGAACCTGCGAGCCGCGCCCGGTGTCGCATTTTATAGTATGTAGCGAAAGAGATGAATCAGGTTACAGTTTAGCCACCACTATACCAGCGGTGTATGTGTATATAAAATTAGGGCAAACAAAAGTTACGCTGCCGCATCCGCTGGTTCGAACCTGCGAGCAGCGCCCGGTGTCGCATTTTATAGAATGTAACGAAAGAGATGAATCACGTTACAGATTAGCCACCACTATACCAGCGGTGTATGTGTATATAAAATTAGGGCAAACAAAAGTTACGCTGCCGCATCCGCTGGTTCGAACCTGCGAGCAGCGCCCGGTGTCGCATTTTATAGAATGTAACGAAAGAGATGAATCAGGTAACAGTTTAGCCTCGGCTATACCAGCGGTGTATGTGTGTATAAAATTAGGGCAAACAAAAGTTAGGCTGCCGCATCCGCTGGTTCGAACCTGCGAGCCGCGCCAGATGTCGCATTTTATAGTATGTAACGAAAGAGATGAATCAGGTTACAGTTTAGCCACCACTATACCAGCGGTGTGTGTGTATATAAAATTAGGGCAAACAAAAGTTACGCTGCCGCATCCGCTGGTTCGAACCTGCGAGCAGCGCCCGGTGTCGCATTTTATAGTATGTAACGAAAGAGATGAATCAGGTAACAGTTTAGCCTCGGCTATACCAGCGGTGTATGTGTGTATAAAATTAGGGCAAACAAAAGTTACGCTGCCGCATCCGCTGGTTCGAACCTGCGAGCCGCGCCCGGTGTCGCATTTTATAGTATGTAACGAAAGAGATGCATAACGTTACAGTTTAGCCACCACTTTACCAGCGGTGTATGTGTGTATAAAATTAGGGCAAACAAAAGTTACGCTGCCGCATCCGCTGGTTCGAACCTGCGAGCCGCGCCCGGTGTCGCATTTTATAGTATGTAACGAAAGAGATGAATCAGGTTACAGTTTAGCCACGGCTATACCAGCGGTGTATGTGTGTATAAAATTAGGGCAAACAAAAGTTACGCTGCCGCATCCGCTGTTTCGAACCTGCGAGCCGCGCCCGGTGTCGCATTTCATAGTATGTAACGAAAGAGATGCATAACGTTACAGTTTAGCCACCACTATACCAGCGGTGTATGTGTGTATAAATTTAGGGCAAACAAAAGTTACGCTGCCGCATCCGCTGGTTCGAACCTGCGAGCCGCGCCCGGTGTCGCATTTCATAGTATGTAACGAAAGAGATGAATCAGGTTACAGTTTAGCCACCACTATACCAGCGGTGTATGTGTGTATAAATTTAGGGCAATCAAAAGTTACGCTGCCGCATCCGCTGGTTCGAACCTGCGAGCCGCGCCCGGTCTCGCATTTCATAGTATGTAACGAAAGAGATGCATAACGTTACAGTTTAGCCACCACTATACCAGCGGTGTATGTGTGTATAAAATTAGGCCAAACAAAAGTTACGCTGCCGCATCCGCTGGTTCGAACCTGCGAGCCGCGCCCGGTGTCGCATTTTATAGTATGTAACGAAAGAGATGCATAACGTTACAGTTTAGCCACCACTATACCAGCGGTGTATGTGTGTATAAATTTAGGGCAAACAAAAGTTACGCTGCCGCATCCGCTGGTTCGAACCTGCGAGCCGCGCCCGGTGTCGCATTTCATAGTATGTAACGAAAGAGATGAATCAGGTTACAGTTTAGCCACCACTATACCAGCGGTGTATGTGTGTATAAATTTAGGGCAATCAAAAGTTACGCTGCCGCATCCGCTGGTTCGAACCTGCGAGCCGCGCCCGGTCTCGCATTTTATAGTATGTAACGAAAGAGATGAATCAGGTTACAGTTTAGCCACGGCTATACCAGCGGTGTATGTGTGTTTAAAATTAGGGCAAACAAAAGTTACGCTGCCGCATCCGCTGTTTCGAACCTGCGAGCCGCGCCCGGTGTCGCATTTCATAGTATGTAACGAAAGAGATGCATAACGTTACAGTTTAGCCACCACTATACCAGCGGTGTATGTGTGTATAAATTTAGGGCAAACAAAAGTTACGCTGCCGCATCCGCTGGTTCGAACCTGCGAGCCGCGCCCGGTCTCGCATTTTATAGTATGTAACGAAAGAGATGAATCAGGTTACAGTTTAGCCACGGCTATACCAGCGGTGTATGTGTGTTTAAAATTAGGGCAAACAAAAGTTACGCTGCCGCATCCGCTGGTTCGAACCTGCGAGCCGCGCCCGGTCTCGCATTTCATAGTATGTAACGAAAGAGATGCATAACGTTACAGTTTAGCCACCACTATACCAGCGGTGTATGTGTGTATAAATTTAGGGCAAACAAAAGTTACGCTGCCGCATCCGCTGGTTCGAACCTGCGAGCCGCGCCCGGTGTCGCATTTCATAGTATGTAACGAAAGAGATGAATCAGGTTACAGTTTAGCCACCACTATACCAGCGGTGTATGTGTGTATAAATTTAGGGCAAACAAAAGTTACGCTGCCGCATCCGCTGGTTCGAACCTGCGAGCCGCGCCCGGTGTCGCATTTTATAGTATGTAACGAAAGAGATGCATAACGTTACAGTTTAGCCACCACTTTACCAGCGGTGTATGTGTGTATAAAATTAGGGCAAACAAAAGTTACGCTGCCGCATCCGCTGGTTCGAACCTGCGAGCCGCGCCCGGTGTCGCATTTTATAGTATGTAACGAAAGAGATGAATCAGGTTACAGTTTAGCCACGGCTATACCAGCGGTGTATGTGTGTATAAAATTAGGGCAAACAAAAGTTACGCTGCCGCATCCGCTGTTTCGAACCTGCGAGCCGCGCCCGGTGTCGCATTTCATAGTATGTAACGAAAGAGATGCATAACGTTACAGTTTAGCCACCACTATACCAGCGGTGTATGTGTGTATAAATTTAGGGCAAACAAAAGTTACGCTGCCGCATCCGCTGGTTCGAACCTGCGAGCCGCGCCCGGTGTCGCATTTCATAGTATGTAACGAAAGAGATGAATCAGGTTACAGTTTAGCCACCACTATACCAGCGGTGTATGTGTGTATAAATTTAGGGCAATCAAAAGTTACGCTGCCGCATCCGCTGGTTCGAACCTGCGAGCCGCGCCCGGTCTCGCATTTCATAGTATGTAACGAAAGAGATGCATAACGTTACAGTTTAGCCACCACTATACCAGCGGTGTATGTGTGTATAAAATTAGGCCAAACAAAAGTTACGCTGCCGCATCCGCTGGTTCGAACCTGCGAGCCGCGCCCGGTGTCGCATTTTATAGTATGTAACGAAAGAGATGCATAACGTTACAGTTTAGCCACCACTATACCAGCGGTGTATGTGTGTATAAATTTAGGGCAAACAAAAGTTACGCTGCCGCATCCGCTGGTTCGAACCTGCGAGCCGCGCCCGGTGTCGCATTTCATAGTATGTAACGAAAGAGATGAATCAGGTTACAGTTTAGCCACCACTATACCAGCGGTGTATGTGTGTATAAATTTAGGGCAATCAAAAGTTACGCTGCCGCATCCGCTGGTTCGAACCTGCGAGCCGCGCCCGGTCTCGCATTTTATAGTATGTAACGAAAGAGATGAATCAGGTTACAGTTTAGCCACGGCTATACCAGCGGTGTATGTGTGTTTAAAATTAGGGCAAACAAAAGTTACGCTGCCGCATCCGCTGTTTCGAACCTGCGAGCCGCGCCCGGTGTCGCATTTTATAGTATGTAACGAAAGAGATGCATAACGTTACAGTTTAGCCACCACTATACCAGCGGTGTATGTGTGTATAAATTTAGGGCAAACAAAAGTTACGCTGCCGCATCCGCTGGTTCGAACCTGCGAGCCGCGCCCGGTGTCGCATTTCATAGTATGTAACGAAAGAGATGAATCAGGTTACAGTTTAGCCACCACTATACCAGCGGTGTATGTGTGTATAAATTTAGGGCAAACAAAAGTTACGCTGCCGCATCCGCTGGTTCGAACCTGCGAGCCGCGCCCGGTGTCGCATTTTATAGTATGTAACGAAAGAGATGAATCAGGTTACAGTTTAGCCACGGCTATACCAGCGGTGTATGTGTGTTTAAAATTAGGCCAAACAAAAGTTACGCTGCCGCATCCGCTGGTTCGAACCTGCGAGCCGCGCCCGGTGTCGCATTTTATAGTATGTAACGAAAGAGATGCATAACGTTACAGTTTAGCCACCACTATACCAGCGGTGTATGTGTGTATAAATTTAGGGCAAACAAAAGTTACGCTGCCGCATCCGCTGGTTCGAACCTGCGAGCCGCGCCCGGTGTCGCATTTTATAGTATGTAACGAAAGAGATGAATCAGGTTACAGTTTAGCCACGGCTATACCAGCGGTGTATGTGTGTATAAAATTAGGCCAAACAAAAGTTACGCTGCCGCATCCGCTGGTTCGAACCTGCGAGCCGCGCCCGGTGTCGCATTTTATAGTATGTAACGAAAGAGATGCATAACGTTACAGTTTAGCCACCACTATACCAGCGGTGTATGTGTGTATAAATTTAGGGCAAACAAAAGTTACGCTGCCGCATCCGCTGGTTCGAACCTGCGAGCCGCGCCCGGTGTCGCTTTTTATAGTATGTAACGAAAGAGATGAATCAGGTTACAGTTTAGCCACGGCTATACCAGCGGTGTATGTGTGTTTAAAATTAGGGCAAACAAAAGTTACGCTGCCGCATCCGCTGTTTCGAACCTGCGAGCCGCGCCCGGTGTCGCATTTCATAGTATGTAACGAAAGAGATGCATGACGTTACAGTTTAGCCACCACTATACCAGCGGTGTATGTGTGTATAAAATTAGGGCAAACAAAAGTTACGCTACCGCATCCGCTGGTTCGAACCTGCGAGCCGCGCCCGGTGTCGCATTTCATAGTATGTAACGAAAGAGATGCATAACGTTACAGTTTAGCCACCACAATACCAGCGGTGTATGTGTGTATAAAATTAGGGCAAACAAAAGTTACGCTGCCGCATCCGCTGGTTCGAACCTGCGAGCCGCACCCGGTGTCGCATTTTATAGTATGTAACGAAAGAGATGAATCAGGTTACAGTTTAGCCACGGCTATACCAGCGGTGTATGTGTGTTTAAAATTAGGGCAAACAAAAGTTACGCTGCCGCATCCGCTGTTTCGAACCTGCGAGCCGCGCCCGGTGTCGCATTTTATAGTATGTAACGAAAGAGATGCATAACGTTACAGTTTAGCCACCACTATACCAGCGGTGTATGTGTGTATAAATTTAGGGCAAACAAAAGTTACGCTGCCGCATCCGCTGGTTCGAACCTGCGAGCCGCGCCCGGTGTCGCATTTTATAGTATGTAACGAAAGAGATGAATCAGGTTACAGTTTAGCCACGGCTATACCAGCGGTGTATGTGTGTTTAAAATTAGGCCAAACAAAAGTTACGCTGCCGCATCCGCTGGTTCGAACCTGCGAGCCGCGCCCGGTGTCGCATTTTATAGTATGTAACGAAAGAGATGCATAACGTTACAGTTTAGCCACCACTATACCAGCGGTGTATGTGTGTATAAATTTAGGGCAATCAAAAGTTACGCTGCCGCATCCGCTGGTTCGAACCTGCGAGCCGCGCCCGGTCTCGCATTTTATAGTATGTAACGAAAGAGATGAATCAGGTTACAGTTTAGCCACGGCTATACCAGCGGTGTATGTGTGTATAAAATTAGGCCAAACAAAAGTTACGCTGCCGCATCCGCTGGTTCGAACCTGCGAGCCGCGCCCGGTGTCGCATTTTATAGTATGTAACGAAAGAGATGCATAACGTTACAGTTTAGCCACCACTATACCAGCGGTGTATGTGTGTATAAATTTAGGGCAAACAAAAGTTACGCTGCCGCATCCGCTGTTTCGAACCTGCGAGCCGCGCCCGGTGTCGCATTTCATAGTATGTAACGAAAGAGATGCATGACGTTACAGTTTAGCCACGGCTATACCAGCGGTGTATGTGTGTATAAAATTAGGGCAAACAAAAGTTACGCTATATACCGCATCCGCTGGTTCGAACCTGCGAGCCGCGCCCGGTGTCGCATTTCATAGTATGTAACGAAAGAGATGCATAACGTTACAGTTTAGCCACCACTATACCAGCGGTGTATGTGTGTATAAATTTAGGGCAATCAAAAGTTACGCTGCCGCATCCGCTGGTTCGAACCTGCGAGCCGCGCCCGGTCTCGCATTTCATAGTATGTAACGAAAGAGATGCATAACGTTACAGTTTAGCCACCACAATACCAGCGGTGTATGTGTGTATAAAATTAGGGCAAACAAAAGTTACGCTGCCGCATCCGCTGGTTCGAACCTGCGAGCCGCACCCGGTGTCGCATTTCATAGTATGTAACGAAAGAGATGCATAACGTTACAGTTTAGCCACCACTATACCAGCGGTGTATGTGTGTATAAAATTAGGCCAAACAAAAGTTACGCTGCCGCATCCGCTGGTTCGAACCTGCGAGCCGCGCCCGGTGTCGCATTTCATAGTATGTAACGAAAGAGATGCATCACGTTACAGATTAGCCACCACTATACCAGCGGTGTATGTGTATATAAAATTAGGGCAAACAAAAGTTACGCTGCCGCATCCGCTGTTTCGAACCTGCGAGCCGCGCCCGGTGTCGCATTTCATAGTATGTAACGAAAGAGATGCATCACGTTACAGATTAGCCACCACTATACCAGCGGTGTATGTGTATATAAAATTGCGGCAAACAAAAGTTACGCTGCCGCATCCGCTGGTTCGAACCTGCGAGCCGCGCCCGGTGTCGCATTTTATAGTATGTAACGAAAGAGATGAATCAGGTAACAGTTTAGCCTCGGCTATACCAGCGGTGTATGTGTATATAAAATTAGGGCAAACAAAAGTTACGCTGCCGCATCCGCTGGTTCGAACCTGCGAGCCGCGCCCGGTGTCGCATTTTATATTATGTAACGAAAGAGATGAATCAGGTAACAGTTTAGCCACGGCTATACCAGCAGTGTATGTGTGTATAAAATTAGGGCAAACAAAAGTTACGCTGCCGCATCCGCTGGTTCGAACCTGCGAGCCGCGCCCGGTGTCGCATTTTATAGTATGTAACGAAAGAGATGAATCAGGTAACAGTTTAGCCTCGGCTATACCAGCGGTGTATGTGTGTATAAAATTAGGGCAAACAAAACTTACGCTGCCGCATCCGCTGGTTCGAACCTGCGAGTCGCGCCCGGTGTCGCATTTTATAGTATATAACGAAAGAGATGAATCAGGTTACAGTTTAGCCACGGCTATACCAGCAGTGTATGTGTGTATAAAATTAGGGCAAACAAAAGTTACGCTGCCGCATCCGCTGGTTCGAACCTGCGAGCCGCGCCCGGTGTCGCATTTCATAGTATGTAACGAAAGAGATGCATCACGTTACAGATTAGCCACCACTATACCAGCGGTGTATGTGTATATAAAATTAGGGCAAACAAAAGTTACGCTGCCGCATCCGCTGGTTCGAAACTGCGAGCCGCGCCCGGTGTCGCATTTTATAGTATGTAACGAAAGAGATGCATCACGTTACAGATTAGCCACCACTATACCAGCGGTGTATGTGTATATAAAATTGCGGCAAACAAAAGTTACGCTGCCGCATCCGCTGGTTCGAACCTGCGAGCCGCGCCCGGTGTCGCATTTTATAGTATGTAACGAAAGAGATGAATCAGGTAACAGTTTAGCCTCGGCTATACCAGCGGTGTATGTGTATATAAAATTAGGGCAAACAAAAGTTACGCTGCCGCATCCGCTGTTTCGAACCTGCGAGCCGCGCCCGGTGTCGCATTTCATAGTATGTAACGAAAGAGATGCATCACGTTACAGATTAGCCACCACTATACCAGCGGTGTATGTGTATATAAAATTGCGGCAAACAAAAGTTACGCTGCCGCATCCGCTGGTTCGAACCTGCGAGCCGCGCCCGGTGTCGCATTTTATAGTATGTAACGAAAGAGATGAATCAGGTAACAGTTTAGCCTCGGCTATACCAGCGGTGTATGTGTATATAAAATTAGGGCAAACAAAAGTTACGCTGCCGCATCCGCTGGTTCGAACCTGCGAGCCGCGCCCGGTGTCGCATTTTATATTATGTAACGAAAGAGATGAATCAGGTAACAGTTTAGCCACGGCTATACCAGCAGTGTATGTGTGTATAAAATTAGGGCAAACAAAAGTTACGCTGCCGCATCCGCTGGTTCGAACCTGCGAGCCGCGCCCGGTGTCGCATTTTATAGTATGTAACGAAAGAGATGAATCAGGTAACAGTTTAGCCTCGGCTATACCAGCGGTGTATGTGTGTATAAAATTAGGGCAAACAAAACTTACGCTGCCGCATCCGCTGGTTCGAACCTGCGAGTCGCGCCCGGTGTCGCATTTTATAGTATATAACGAAAGAGATGAATCAGGTTACAGTTTAGCCACGGCTATACCAGCAGTGTATGTGTGTATAAAATTAGGGCAAACAAAAGTTACGCTGCCGCATCCGCTGGTTCGAACCTGCGAGTCACGCCCGGTGTCGCATTTCATAGTATGTAACGAAAGAGATGAATCAGGTAACAGTTTAGCCACCACTATACCAGCGGTGTATGTGTATATAAAATTAGGGCAAACAAAAGTTACGCTGCCGCATCCGCTGGTTCGAACCTGCGAGTCACGCCCGGTGTCGCATTTCATAGTATGTAACGAAAGAGATGAATCAGGTTACAGTTTAGCCACCACTATACCAGCGGTGTATGTGTATATAAAATTAGGGCAAACAAAAGTTACGCTGCCGCATCCGCTGGTTCGAACCTGCGAGTCACGCCCGGTGTCGCATTTCATAGTATGTAACGAAAGAGATGAATCAGGTAACAGTTTAGCCACCACTATACCAGCGGTGTATATGTGTATAAAATTAGGGCAAACAAAAGTTACGCTGCCGCATCCGCTGGTTCGAACCTGCGAGCCGCGCGCGGTGTCGCATTTCATAGTATGTAACGAAAGAGATGAATCAGGTTACAGTTTAGCCACCACTATACCAGCGGTGTATGTGTATATAAAATTAGGGCAAACAAAAGTTACGCTGCCGCATCCGCTGGTTCGAACCTGCGAGTCGCGCCCGGTGTCGCATTTCATAGTATGTAACGAAAGAGATGAATCAGGTAACAGTTTAGCCACCACTATACCAGCGGTGTATATGTGTATAAAATTAGGGCAAACAAAAGTTACGCTGCCGCATCCGCTGGTTCGAACCTGCGAGCCGCGCCCGGTGTCGCATTTCATAGTATGTAACGAAAGAGATGCATCACGTTACAGTTTAGCCACCACTATACCAGCGGTGTATGTGTATATAAAATTAGGGCAAACAAAAGTTACGCTGCCGCATCCGCTGGTTCGAACCTGCGAGCCGCGCGCGGTGTCGCATTTCATAGTATGTAACGAAAGAGATGAATCAGGTTACAGTTTAGCCACCCCTATACCAGCGGTGTATGTGTATATAAAATTAGGGCAAACAAAAGTTACGCTGCCGCATCCGCTGGTTCGAACCTGCGAGCCGCGCCCGGTGTCGCATTTCATAGTATGTAACGAAAGAGATGCATCACGTTACAGTTTAGCCACCACTATACCAGCGGTGTATATGTGTATAAAATTAGGGCAAACAAAAGTTACGCTGCCGCATCCGCTGTTTCGAACCTGCGAGCCGCGCCCGGTGTCGCATTTCATAGTATGTAACGAAAGAGATGCATCACGTTACAGATTAGCCACCACTATACCAGCGGTGTATGTGTATATAAAATTGCGGCAAACAAAAGTTACGCTGCCGCATCCGCTGGTTCGAACCTGCGAGCCGCGCCCGGTGTCGCATTTTATAGTATGTAACGAAAGAGATGAATCAGGTAACAGTTTAGCCTCGGCTATACCAGCGGTGTATGTGTATATAAAATTAGGGCAAACAAAAGTTACGCTGCCGCATCCGCTGGTTCGAACCTGCGAGCCGCGCCCGGTGTCGCATTTTATATTATGTAACGAAAGAGATGAATCAGGTAACAGTTTAGCCACGGCTATACCAGCAGTGTATGTGTGTATAAAATTAGGGCAAACAAAAGTTACGCTGCCGCATCCGCTGGTTCGAACCTGCGAGCCGCGCCCGGTGTCGCATTTCATAGTATGTAACGAAAGAGATGCATCACGTTACAGTTTAGCCACCACTATACCAGCGGTGTATATGTGTATAAAATTAGGGCAATCAAAAGTTACGCTGCCGCATCCGCTGGTTCGAACCTGCGAGTCGCGCCCGGTGTCGCATTTTATAGTATATAACGAAAGAGATGAATCAGGTTACAGATTAGCCACCACTATACCAGCGGTGTATGTGTATATAAAATTGCGGCAAACAAAAGTTACGCTGCCGCATCCGCTGGTTCGAACCTGCGAGCCGCGCCCGGTGTCGCATTTTATAGTATGTAACGAAAGAGATGAATCAGGTAACAGTTTAGCCTCGGCTATACCAGCGGTGTATGTGTATATAAAATTAGGGCAAACAAAAGTTACGCTGCCGCATCCGCTGGTTCGAACCTGCGAGCCGCGCCCGGTGTCGCATTTTATAGTATGTAACGAAAGAGATGAATCAGGTTACAGTTTAGCCACCACTATACCAGCGGTGTATGTGTATATAAAATTAGGGCAAACAAAAGTTACGCTGCCGCATCCGCTGGTTCGAACCTGCGAGCCGCGCCCGGTGTCGCATTTCATAGTATGTAACGAAAGAGATGCATCACGTTACAGTTTAGCCACCACTATACCAGCGGTGTATATGTGTATAAAATTAGGGCAATCAAAAGTTACGCTGCCGCATCCGCTGGTTCGAACCTGCGAGTCGCGCCCGGTGTCGCATTTTATAGTATATAACGAAAGAGATGAATCAGGTTACAGTTTAGCCACCACTATACCAGCGGTGTATGTGTATATAAAATTAGGGCAAACAAAAGTTACGCTGCCGCATCCGCTGGTTCGAACCTGCTAGCCGCGCCCGGTGTCGCATTTCATAGTATGTAACGAAAGAGATGCATCACGTTACAGTTTAGCCACCACTATACCAGCGGTGTATATGTGTATAAAATTAGGGCAATCAAAAGTTACGCTGCCGCATCCGCTGGTTCGAACCTGCGAGTCGCGCCCGGTGTCGCATTTTATAGTATATAACGAAAGAGATGAATCAGGTTACAGTTTAGCCACCACTATACCAGCGGTGTATGTGTATATAAAATTAGGGCAAACAAAAGTTACGCTGCCGCATCCGCTGGTTCGAACCTGCGAGCCGCGCCCGGTGTCGCATTTCATAGTATGTAACGAAAGAGATGCATCACGTTACAGTTTAGCCACCACTATACCAGCGGTGTATATGTGTATAAAATTAGGGCAATCAAAAGTTACGCTGCCGCATCCGCTGGTTCGAACCTGCGAGTCGCGCCCGGTGTCGCATTTTATAGTATATAACGAAAGAGATGAATCAGGTTACAGTTTAGCCACCACTATACCAGCGGTGTATGTGTATATAAAATTAGGGCAAACAAAAGTTACGCTGCCGCATCCGCTGGTTCGAACCTGCGAGCCGCGCCCGGTGTCGCATTTCATAGTATGTAACGAAAGAGATGCATCACGTTACAGTTTAGCCACCACTATACCAGCGGTGTATATGTGTATAAAATTAGGGCAAACAAAAGTTACGCTGCCGCATCCGCTGGTTCGAACCTGCGAGCCGCGCGCGGTGTCGCATTTTATAGTATGTAACGAAAGAGATGAATCAGGTAACAGTTTAGCCTCGGCTATACCAGCGGTGTATGTGTATATAAAATTAGGGCAAACAAAAGTTACGCTGCCGCATCCGCTGGTTCGAACCTGCGAGCCGCGCCCGGTGTCGCATTTCATAGTATGTAACGAAAGAGATGCATCACGTTACAGTTTAGCCACCACTATACCAGCGGTGTATATGTGTATAAAATTAGGGCAAACAAAAGTTACGCTGCCGCATCCGCTGGTTCGAACCTGCGAGTCGCGCCCGGTGTCGCATTTTATAGTATATAACGAAAGAGATGAATCAGGTTACAGTTTAGCCACCACTATACCAGCGGTGTATGTGTATATAAAATTAGGGCAAACAAAAGTTACGCTGCCGCATCCGCTGGTTCGAACCTGCGAGCCGCGCCCGGTGTCGCATTTCATAGTATGTAACGAAAGAGATGCATCACGTTACAGTTTAGCCACCACTATACCAGCGGTGTATATGTGTATAAAATTAGGGCAAACAAAAGTTACGCTGCCGCATCCGCTGGTTCGAACCTGCGAGCCGCGCCCGGTGTCGCATTTTATAGTATGTAACGAAAGAGATGAATCAGGTAACAGTTTAGCCTCGGCTATACCAGCGGTGTATGTGTATATAAAATTAGGGCAAACAAAAGTTACGCTGCCGCATCCGCTGGTTCGAACCTGCGAGCCGCGCCCGGTGTCGCATTTCATAGTATGTAACGAAAGAGATGCATCACGTTACAGTTTAGCCACCACTATACCAGCGGTGTATATGTGTATAAAATTAGGGCAAACAAAAGTTACGCTGCCGCATCCGCTGGTTCGAACCTGCGAGTCGCGCCCGGTGTCGCATTTTATAGTATATAACGAAAGAGATGAATCAGGTTACAGTTTAGCCACCACTATACCAGCGGTGTATGTGTATATAAAATTAGGGCAAACAAAAGTTACGCTGCCGCATCCGCTGGTTCGAACCTGCGAGCCGCGCCCGGTGTCGCATTTCATAGTATGTAACGAAAGAGATGCATCACGTTACAGTTTAGCCACCACTATACCAGCGGTGTATATGTGTATAAAATTAGGGCAAACAAAAGTTACGCTGCCGCATCCGCTGGTTCGAACCTGCGAGCCGCGCCCGGTGTCGCATTTTATAGTATGTAACGAAAGAGATGAATCAGGTAACAGTTTAGCCTCGGCTATACCAGCGGTGTATGTGTATATAAAATTAGGGCAAACAAAAGTTACGCTGCCGCATCCGCTGGTTCGAACCTGCGAGCCGCGCGCGGTGTCGCATTTCATAGTATGTAACGAAAGAGATGAATCAGGTTACAGTTTAGCCACCACTATACCAGCGGTGTATATGTGTATAAAATTAGGGCAAACAAAAGTTACGCTGCCGCATCCGCTGGTTCGAACCTGCGAGCCGCGCCCGGTGTCGCATTTTATAGTATGTAACGAAAGAGATGAATCAGGTAACAGTTTAGCCTCGGCTATACCAGCGGTGTATGTGTATATAAAATTAGGGCAAACAAAAGTTACGCTGCCGCATCCGCTGGTTCGAACCTGCGAGCCGCGCGCGGTGTCGCATTTCATAGTATGTAACGAAAGAGATGAATCAGGTTACAGTTTAGCCACCACTATACCAGCGGTGTATATGTGTATAAAATTAGGGCAAACAAAAGTTACGCTGCCGCATCCGCTGGTTCGAACCTGCGAGCCGCGCCCGGTGTCGCATTTCATAGTATGTAACGAAAGAGATGAATCAGGTTACAGTTTAGCCACCACTATACCAGCGGTGTATATGTGTATAAAATTAGGGCAATCAAAAGTTACGCTGCCGCATCCGCTGGTTCGAACCTGCGAGCCGCGCCCGGTGTCGCATTTCATAGTATGTAACGAAAGAGATGCATCACGTTACAGTTTAGCCACCACTATACCAGCGGTGTATATGTGTATAAAATTAGGGCAATCAAAAGTTACGCTGCCGCATCCGCTGGTTCGAACCTGCGAGCCGCGCCCGGTGTCGCATTTTATAGTATGTAACGAAAGAGATGAATCAGGTAACAGTTTAGCCTCGGCTATACCAGCGGTGTATGTGTATATAAAATTAGGGCAAACAAAAGTTACGCTGCCGCATCCGCTGGTTCGAACCTGCGAGCCGCGCGCGGTGTCGCATTTCATAGTATGTAACGAAAGAGATACATCACGTTACAGTTTAGCCACCACTATACCAGCGGTGTATATGTGTATAAAATTAGGGCAATCAAAAGTTACGCTGCCGCATCCGCTGGTTCGAACCTGCGAGTCGCGCCCGGTGTCGCATTTTATAGTATATAACGAAAGAGATGAATCAGGTTACAGTTTAGCCACCACTATACCAGCGGTGTATGTGTATATAAAATTAGGGCAAACAAAAGTTACGCTGCCGCATCCGCTGGTTCGAACCTGCGAGCCGCGCCCGGTGTCGCATTTTATAGTATGTAACGAAAGAGATGAATCAGGTAACAGTTTAGCCTCGGCTATACCAGCGGTGTATGTGTATATAAAATTAGGGCAAACAAAAGTTACGCTGCCGCATCCGCTGGTTCGAACCTGCGAGCCGCGCCCGGTGTCGCATTTCATAGTATGTAACGAAAGAGATGCATCACGTTACAGTTTAGCCACCACTATACCAGCGGTGTATATGTGTATAAAATTAGGGCAAACAAAAGTTACGCTGCCGCATCCGCTGGTTCGAACCTGCGAGTCGCGCCCGGTGTCGCATTTTATAGTATATAACGAAAGAGATGAATCAGGTTACAGTTTAGCCACCACTATACCAGCGGTGTATGTGTATATAAAATTAGGGCAAACAAAAGTTACGCTGCCGCATCCGCTGGTTCGAACCTGCGAGCCGCGCCCGGTGTCGCATTTCATAGTATGTAACGAAAGAGATGCATCACGTTACAGTTTAGCCACCACTATACCAGCGGTGTATATGTGTATAAAATTAGGGCAAACAAAAGTTACGCTGCCGCATCCGCTGGTTCGAACCTGCGAGCCGCGCCCGGTGTCGCATTTTATAGTATGTAACGAAAGAGATGAATCAGGTAACAGTTTAGCCTCGGCTATACCAGCGGTGTATGTGTATATAAAATTAGGGCAAACAAAAGTTACGCTGCCGCATCCGCTGGTTCGAACCTGCGAGCCGCGCGCGGTGTCGCATTTCATAGTATGTAACGAAAGAGATACATCACGTTACAGTTTAGCCACCACTATACCAGCGGTGTATATGTGTATAAAATTAGGGCAAACAAAAGTTACGCTGCCGCATCCGCTGGTTCGAACCTGCGAGCCGCGCCCGGTGTCGCATTTCATAGTATGTAACGAAAGAGATGAATCAGGTTACAGTTTAGCCACCACTATACCAGCGGTGTATATGTGTATAAAATTAGGGCAATCAAAAGTTACGCTGCCGCATCCGCTGGTTCGAACCTGCGAGCCGCGCCCGGTGTCGCATTTCATAGTATGTAACGAAAGAGATGCATCACGTTACAGTTTAGCCACCACTATACCAGCGGTGTATATGTGTATAAAATTAGGGCAATCAAAAGTTACGCTGCCGCATCCGCTGGTTCGAACCTGCGAGCCGCGCCCGGTGTCGCATTTTATAGTATGTAACGAAAGAGATGAATCAGGTAACAGTTTAGCCTCGGCTATACCAGCGGTGTATGTGTATATAAAATTAGGGCAAACAAAAGTTACGCTGCCGCATCCGCTGGTTCGAACCTGCGAGCCGCGCGCGGTGTCGCATTTCATAGTATGTAACGAAAGAGATACATCACGTTACAGTTTAGCCACCACTATACCAGCGGTGTATATGTGTATAAAATTAGGGCAATCAAAAGTTACGCTGCCGCATCCGCTGGTTCGAACCTGCGAGTCGCGCCCGGTGTCGCATTTTATAGTATATAACGAAAGAGATGAATCAGGTTACAGTTTAGCCACCACTATACCAGCGGTGTATGTGTATATAAAATTAGGGCAAACAAAAGTTACGCTGCCGCATCCGCTGGTTCGAACCTGCGAGCCGCGCCCGGTGTCGCATTTCATAGTATGTAACGAAAGAGATGCATCACGTTACAGTTTAGCCACCACTATACCAGCGGTGTATATGTGTATAAAATTAGGGCAAACAAAAGTTACGCTGCCGCATCCGCTGGTTCGAACCTGCGAGTCGCGCCCGGTGTCGCATTTTATAGTATATAACGAAAGAGATGAATCAGGTTACAGTTTAGCCACCACTATACCAGCGGTGTATATGTGTATAAAATTAGGGCAAACAAAAGTTACGCTGCCGCATCCGCTGGTTCGAACCTGCGAGTCGCGCCCGGTGTCGCATTTTATAGTATATAACGAAAGAGATGAATCAGGTTACAGTTTAGCCACGGCTATACCAGCGGTGTATGGGTGTATAAAATTAGGGCAAACAAAAGTTACGCTGCCGCATCCGCTGGTTCGAACCTGCGAGCCGCGCCCGGTGTCGCATTTCATAGTATGTAACGAAAGAGATGCATCACGTTACAGATTAGCCACCACTATACCAGCGGTGTATGTGTATATAAAATTGCGGCAAACAAACGTTACGCTGCCGCATCCGCTGGTTCGAACCTGCGAGCCGCGCCCGGTGTCGCATTTTATAGTATGTAACGAAAGAGATGAATCAGGTAACAGTTTAGCCTCGGCTATACCAGCGGTGTATGTGTATATAAAATTAGGGCAAACAAAAGTTACGCTGCCGCATCCGCTGGTTCGAACCTGCGAGCCGCGCCCGGTGTCGCATTTTATATTATGTAACGAAAGAGATGAATCAGGTAACAGTTTAGCCTCGGCTATACCAGCGGTGTATGTGTATATAAAATTAGGGCAAACAAAAGTTACGCTGCCGCATCCGCTGGTTCGAACCTGCGAGCCGCGCCCGGTGTCGCATTTCATAGTATATAACGAAAGAGATGCATCACGTTACAGATTAGCCACCACTATACCAGCGGTGTATGTGTATATAAAATTAGGGCAAACAAAAGTTACGCTGCCGCATCCGCTGGTTCGAACCTGCGAGCCGCGCCCGGTGTCGCATTTCATAGTATGTAACGAAAGAGATGAATCAGGTTACAGATTAGCCACCACTATACCAGCGGTGTATGTGTATATAAAATTAGGGCAAACAAAAGTTACGCTGCCGCATCCGCTGGTTCGAACCTGCGAGCCGCGCCCGGTGTCGCATTTCATAGTATGTAACGAAAGAGATGCATCACGTTACAGATTAGCCACCACTATACCAGCGGTGTATGTGTATATAAAATTAGGGCAAACAAAATTTACGCTGCCGCATCCAATGGTTCGAACCTGCGAGCCGCGCCCGGTGTCGCATTTTATAGTATGTAACGAAAGAGATGAATCAGGTTACAGTTTAGCCACCACTATACCAGCGGTGTATGTGTATATAAAATTAGGGCAAACAAAAGTTACGCTGCCGCATCCGCTGGTTCGAACCTGCGAGCCGCGCCCGGTGTCGCATTTTATAGTATGTAACGAAAGAGATGAATCAGGTAACAGTTTAGCCTCGGCTATACCAGCGGTGTATGTGTGTATAAAATTAGGGCAAACAAAAGTTAGGCTGCCGCATCCGCTGGTTCGAACCTGCGAGCCGCGCCCGGTGTCGCATTTCATAGTATGTAACGAAAGAGATGCATCACGTTACAGATTAGCCACCACTATACCAGCGGTGTATGTGTATATAAAATTAGGGCAAACAAAAGTTACACTGCTGCATCCGCTGGTTCGAACCTGCGAGCAGCGCCCGGTGTCGCATTTTATAGTATGTAACGAAAGAGATGAATCAGGTAACAGTTTAGCCTCGGCTATACCAGCGGTGTATGTGTGTATAAAATTAGGGCAAACAAAAGTTAGGCTGCCGCATCCGCTGGTTCGAACCTGCGAGCCGCGCCCGGTGTCGCATTTTATAGTATGTAACGAAAGAGATGAATCAGGTAACAGTTTAGCCTCGGCTATACCAGCGGTGTATGTGTGTATAAAATTAGGGCAAACAAAAGTTACGCTGCCGCATCCGCTGGTTCGAACCTGCGAGCCGCGCCCGGTGTCGCATTTTATAGTATGTAACGAAAGAGATGAATCAGGTTACAGTTTAGCCACCACTATACCAGCGGTGTATGTGTATATAAAATTAGGGCAAACAAAAGTTACGCTGCCGCATCCGCTGGTTCGAACCTGCGAGCCGCGCCCGGTGTCGCATTTCATAGTATGTAACGAAAGAGATGAATCAGGTTACAGATTAGCCACCACTATACCAGCGGTGTATGTGTATATAAAATTAGGGCAAACAAAAGTTACGCTGCCGCATCCGCTGGTTCGAACCTGCGAGCCGCGCCCGGTGTCGCATTTCATAGTATGTAACGAAAGAGATGCGCATCACGTTACAGATTAGCCACCACTATACCAGCGGTGTATGTGTATATAAAATTAGGGCAAACCAAAGTTACGCTGCCGCATCCGCTGGTTCGAACCTGCGAGCCGCGCCCGGTGTCGCATTTCATAGTATATAACGAAAGAGATGCATCACGTTACAGATTAGCCACCACTATACCAGCGGTGTATGTGTATATAAAATTAGGGCAAACAAAAGTTACGCTGCCGCATCCGCTGGTTCGAACCTGCGAGCCGCGCCCGGTGTCGCATTTCATAGTATGTAACGAAAGAGATGCATCACGTTACAGATTAGCCACCACTATCCCAGCGGTGTATGTGTATATAAAATTAGGG
The DNA here is from genome assembly GCF_050947875.1 of Dermacentor variabilis. Classification (NCBI taxonomy): domain Eukaryota; kingdom Metazoa; phylum Arthropoda; class Arachnida; order Ixodida; family Ixodidae; genus Dermacentor; species Dermacentor variabilis. The sequence goes on along the minus strand of NW_027460544.1, from coordinate 124,060 downwards.
CAAACAAAAGTTACGCTGCCGCATCCGCTGGTTCGAAACTGCGAGCCGCGCCCGGTGTCGCATTTTATAGTATGTAACGAAAGAGATGAATCAGGTAACAGTTTAGCCTCGGCTATACCAGCGGTGTATGTGTATATAAAATTGCGGCAAACAAAAGTTACGCTGCCGCATCCGCTGGTTCGAACCTGCGAGCCGCGCCCGGTGTCGCATTTTATAGTATGTAACGAAAGAGATGAATCAGGTAACAGTTTAGCCTCGGCTATACCAGCGGTGTATGTGTATATAAAATTAGGGCAAACAAAAGTTACGCTGCCGCATCCGCTGGTTCGAACCTGCGAGCCGCGCCCGGTGTCGCATTTTATATTATGTAACGAAAGAGATGAATCAGGTAACAGTTTAGCCTCGGCTATACCAGCGGTGTATGTGTATATAAAATTAGGGCAAACAAAAGTTACGCTGCCGCATCCGCTGGTTCGAACCTGCGAGCCGCGCCCGGTGTCGCATTTCATAGTATGTAACGAAAGAGATGCATCACGTTACAGATTAGCCACCACTATACCAGCGGTGTATGTGTATATAAAATTAGGGCAAACAAAAGTTACGCTGCCGCATCCGCTGGTTCGAACCTGCGAGCCGCGCCCGGTGTCGCATTTCATAGTATATAACGAAAGAGATGCATCACGTTACAGATTAGCCACCACTATACCAGCGGTGTATGTGTATATAAAATTAGGGCAAACAAAAGTTACGCTGCCGCATCCGCTGGTTCGAACCTGCGAGCCGCGCCCGGTGTCGCATTTCATAGTATGTAACGAAAGAGATGAATCAGGTTACAGATTAGCCACCACTATACCAGCGGTGTATGTGTATATAAAATTAGGGCAAACAAAAGTTACGCTGCCGCATCCGCTGGTTCGAACCTGCGAGCCGCGCCCGGTGTCGCATTTCATAGTATGTAACGAAAGAGATGCATCACGTTACAGATTAGCCACCACTATACCAGCGGTGTATGTGTATATAAAATTAGGGCAAACAAAAGTTACGCTGCCGCATCCGCTGGTTCGAACCTGCGAGCCGCGCCCGGTGTCGCATTTTATAGTATGTAACGAAAGAGATGAATCAGGTTACAGTTTAGCCACCACTATACCAGCGGTGTATGTGTATATAAAATTAGGGCAAACAAAAGTTACGCTGCCGCATCCGCTGGTTCGAACCTGCGAGCCGCGCCCGGTGTCGCATTTTATAGTATGTAACGAAAGAGATGAATCAGGTAACAGTTTAGCCTCGGCTATACCAGCGGTGTATGTGTGTATAAAATTAGGGCAAACAAAAGTTAGGCTGCCGCATCCGCTGGTTCGAACCTGCGAGCCGCGCCCGGTGTCGCATTTCATAGTATGTAACGAAAGAGATGCATCACGTTACAGATTAGCCACCACTATACCAGCGGTGTATGTGTATATAAAATTAGGGCAAACAAAAGTTACACTGCTGCATCCGCTGGTTCGAACCTGCGAGCAGCGCCCGGTGTCGCATTTTATAGTATGTAACGAAAGAGATGAATCAGGTAACAGTTTAGCCTCGGCTATACCAGCGGTGTATGTGTGTATAAAATTAGGGCAAACAAAAGTTAGGCTGCCGCATCCGCTGGTTCGAACCTGCGAGCCGCGCCCGGTGTCGCATTTTATAGTATGTAACGAAAGAGATGAATCAGGTAACAGTTTAGCCTCGGCTATACCAGCGGTGTATGTGTGTATAAAATTAGGGCAAACAAAAGTTACGCTGCCGCATCCGCTGGTTCGAACCTGCGAGCCGCGCCCGGTGTCGCATTTTATAGTATGTAACGAAAGAGATGAATCAGGTTACAGTTTAGCCACCACTATACCAGCGGTGTATGTGTATATAAAATTAGGGCAAACAAAAGTTACGCTGCCGCATCCGCTGTTTCGAACCTGCGAGCCGCGCCCGGTGTCGCATTTCATAGTATGTAACGAAAGAGATGCATCACGTTACAGATTAGCCACCACTTTACCAGCGGTGTATGTGTATATAAAATTAGGGCAAACAAAAGTTACGCTGCCGCATCCGCTGGTTCGAACCTGCGAGCCGCGCCCGGTGTCGCATTTCATAGTATGTAACGAAAGAGATGAATCAGGTTACAGATTAGCCACCACTATACCAGCGGTGTATGTGTATATAAAATTAGGGCAAACAAAAGTTACGCTGCCGCATCCGCTGGTTCGAACCTGCGAGCCGCGCCCGGTGTCGCATTTCATAGTATGTAACGAAAGAGATGCATCACGTTACAGATTAGCCACCACTATACCAGCGGTGTATGTGTATATAAAATTAGGGCAAACCAAAGTTACGCTGCCGCATCCGCTGGTTCGAACCTGCGAGCCGCGCCCGGTGTCGCATTTCATAGTATATAACGAAAGAGATGCATCACGTTACAGATTAGCCACCACTATACCAGCGGTGTATGTGTATATAAAATTAGGGCAAACAAAACTTACGCTGCCGCATCCGCTGGTTCGAACCTGCGAGCCGCGCCCGGTGTCGCATTTCATAGTATGTAACGAAAGAGATGCATCACGTTACAGATTAGCCACCACTATCCAAGCGGTGTATGTGTATATAAAATTAGGGCAAACAAAAGTTACGCTGCCGCATCCGCTGGTTCGAACCTGCGAGCCGCGCCCGGTGTCGCATTTTATAGTATGTAACGAAAGAGATGAATCAGGTAATAGTTTAGCCTCGGCTATACCAGCGGTGTATGTGTGTATAAAATTAGGGCAAACAAAAGTTAGGCTGCCGCATCCGCTGGTTCGAACCTGCGAGCCGCGCCCGGTGTCGCATTTCATAGTATGTAACGAAAGAGATGCATCACGTTACAGATTAGCCACCACTATACCAACGGTGTATGTGTATATAAAATTAGGGCAAACAAAAGTTACGCTGCTGCATCCGCTGGTTCGAACCTGCGAGCCGCGCCCGGTGTCGCATTTCATAGTATATAACGAAAGAGATGCATCACGTTACAGATTAGCCACCACTATACCAGCGGTGTATGTGTATATAAAATTAGGGCAAACCAAAGTTACGCTGCCGCATCCGCTGGTTCGAACCTGCGAGCCGCGCCCGGTGTCGCATTTCATAGTATATAACGAAAGAGATGCATCACGTTACAGATTAGCCACCACTATACCAGCGGTGTATGTGTATATAAAATTAGGGCAAACAAAACTTACGCTGCCGCATCCGCTGGTTCGAACCTGCGAGCCGCGCCCGGTGTCGCATTTCATAGTATGTAACGAAAGAGATGCATCACGTTACAGATTAGCCACCACTATCCAAGCGGTGTATGTGTATATAAAATTAGGGCAAACAAAAGTTACGCTGCCGCATCCGCTGGTTCGAACCTGCGAGCCGCGCCCGGTGTCGCATTTCATAGTATGTAACGAAAGAGATGCATCACGTTACAGATTAGCCACCACTATACCAGCAGTGTATGTGTATATAAAATTAGGGCAAACAAAAGTTACGCTGCCGCTTCCGCTGTTTCGAACCTGCGAGCCGCGCCCGGTGTCGCATTTTATAGTATGTAACGAAAGAGATGAATCAGGTAACAGTTTAGCCTCGGCTATACCAGCGGTGTATGTGTGTATAAAATTAGGGCAAACAAAAGTTAGGCTGCCGCATCCGCTGGTTCGAACCTGCGAGCCGCGCCCGGTGTCGCATTTCATAGTATGTAACGAAAGAGATGCATCACGTTACAGATTAGCCACCACTATACCAACGGTGTATGTGTATATAAAATTAGGGCAAACAAAAGTTACGCTGCTGCATCCGCTGGTTCGAACCTGCGAGCCGCGCCCGGTGTCGCATTTCATAGTATGTAACGAAAGAGATGCATCACGTTACAGATTAGCCACCACTATACCAGCGGTGTATGTGTATATAAAATTAGGGCAAACCAAAGTTACGCTGCCGCATCCGCTGGTTCGAACCTGCGAGCCGCGCCCGGTGTCGCATTTCATAGTATATAACGAAAGAGATGCATCACGTTACAGATTAGCCACCACCATACCAGCGGTGTATGTGTATATAAAATTAGGGCAAACAAAACTTACGCTGCCGCATCCGCTGGTTCGAACCTGCGAGCCGCGCCCGGTGTCGCATTTCATAGTATGTAACGAAAGAGATGCATCACGTTACAGATTAGCCACCACTATCCAAGCGGTGTATGTGTATATAAAATTAGGGCAAACAAAAGTTACGCTGCCGCATCCGCTGGTTCGAACCTGCGAGCCGCGCCCGGTGTCGCATTTCATAGTATGTAACGAAAGAGATGCATCACGTTACAGATTAGCCACCACTATACCAGCAGTGTATGTGTATATAAAATTAGGGCAAACAAAAGTTACGCTGCCGCTTCCGCTGTTTCGAACCTGCGAGCCGCGCCCGGTGTCGCATTTTATAGTATGTAACGAAAGAGATGAATCAGGTAACAGTTTAGCCTCGGCTATACCAGCGGTGTATGTGTGTATAAAATTAGGGCAAACAAAAGTTAGGCTGCCGCATCCGCTGGTTCGAACCTGCGAGCCGCGCCCGGTGTCGCATTTCATAGTATGTAACGAAAGAGATGCATCACGTTACAGATTAGCCACCACTATACCAGCGGTGTATGTGTATATAAAATTAGGGCAAACAAAAGTTACGCTGCCGCATCCGCTGGTTCGAACCTGCGAGCCACGCCCGGTGTCGCATTTCATAGTATGTAACGAAAGAGATGCATCACGTTACAGATTAGCCACCACTATACCAGCAGTGTATGTGTATATAAAATTAGGGCAAACAAAAGTTACGCTGCCGCTTCCGCTGTTTCGAACCTGCGAGCCGCGCCCGGTGTCGCATTTTATAGTATGTAACGAAAGAGATGAATCAGGTAACAGTTTAGCCTCGGCTATACCAGCGGTGTATGTGTGTATAAAATTAGGGCAAACAAAAGTTAGGCTGCCGCATCCGCTGGTTCGAACCTGCGAGCCGCGCCCGGTGTCGCATTTCATAGTATGTAACGAAAGAGATGCATCACGTTACAGATTAGCCACCACTATACCAGCGGTGTATGTGTATATAAAATTAGGGCAAACAAAAGTTACGCTGCCGCATCCGCTGGTTCGAACCTGCGAGCCACGCCCGGTGTCGCATTTCATAGTATGTAACGAAAGAGATGCATCACGTTACAGATAAGCCACCACTATACCAGCGGTGTATGTGTATATAAAATTAGGGCAAACCAAAGTTACGCTGCCGCATCCGCTGGTTCGAACCTGCGAGCCGCGCCCGGTGTCGCATTTCATAGTATATAACGAAAGAGATGCATCACGTTACAGATTAGCCACCACTATACCAGCGGTGTATGTGTATATAAAATTAGGGCAAACAAAAGTTACGCTGCCGCATCCGCTGGTTCGAACCTGCGAGCCGCGCCCGGTGTCGCATTTCATAGTATATAACGAAAGAGATGCATCACGTTACAGATTAGCCACCACTATACCAGCGGTGTATGTGTATATAAAATTAGGGCAAACAAAAGTTACGCTGCCGCATCCGCTGGTTCGAACCTGCGAGCCGCGCCCGGTGTCGCATTTCATAGTATGTAACGAAAGAGATGCATCACGTTACAGATTAGCCACCACTATCCCAGCGGTGTATGTGTATATAAAATTAGGGCAAACAAAAGTTACGCTGCCGCATCCGCTGGTTCGAACCTGCGAGCCGCGCCCGGTGTCGCATTTCATAGTATGTAACGAAAGAGATGCATCACGTTACAGATTAGCCACCACTATACCAGCAGTGTATGTGTATATAAAATTAGGGCAAACAAAAGTTACGCTGCCGCTTCCGCTGTTTCGAACCTGCGAGCCGCGCCCGGTGTCGCATTTCATAGTATGTAACAAAAGAGATGCATCACGTTACAGATTAGCCACCACTATACCAGCGGTGTATGTGTATATAAAATTAGGGCAAACAAAAGTTAGGCTGCCGCATCCGCTGGTTCGAACCTGCGAGCCGCGCCCGGTGTCGCATTTCATAGTATGTAACGAAAGAGATGCATCACGTTACAGATTAGCCACCACTATACCAGCGGTGTATGTGTATATAAAATTAGGGCAAACAAAAGTTACGCTGCTGCATCCGCTGGTTCGAACCTGCGAGCAGCGCCCGGTGTCGCATTTTATAGTATGTAACGAAAGAGATGAATCAGGTAACAGTTTAGCCTCGGCTATACCAGCGGTGTATGTGTGTATAAAATTAGGGCAAACAAAAGTTAGGCTGCCGCATCCGCTGGTTCGAACCTGCGAGCCGCGCCCGGTGTCGCATTTCATAGTATGTAACGAAAGAGATGCATCACGTTACAGATTAGCCACCACTATACCAGCGGTGTATGTGTATATAAAATTAGGGCAAACAAAAGTTACGCTGCCGCATCCGCTGGTTCGAACCTGCGAGCCACGCCCGGTGTCGCATTTCATAGTATGTAACGAAAGAGATGCATCACGTTACAGATTAGCCACCACTATACCAGCAGTGTATGTGTATATAAAATTAGGGCAAACAAAAGTTACGCTGCCGCTTCCGCTGTTTCGAACCTGCGAGCCGCGCCCGGTGTCGCATTTTATAGTATGTAACGAAAGAGATGAATCAGGTAACAGTTTAGCCTCGGCTATACCAGCGGTGTATGTGTGTATAAAATTAGGGCAAACAAAAGTTAGGCTGCCGCATCCGCTGGTTCGAACCTGCGAGCCGCGCCCGGTGTCGCATTTCATAGTATGTAACGAAAGAGATGCATCACGTTACAGATTAGCCACCACTATACCAGCGGTGTATGTGTATATAAAATTAGGGCAAACAAAAGTTACGCTGCCGCATCCGCTGGTTCGAACCTGCGAGCCACGCCCGGTGTCGCATTTCATAGTATGTAACGAAAGAGATGCATCACGTTACAGATTAGCCACCACTATACCAGCAGTGTATGTGTATATAAAATTAGGGCAAACAAAAGTTACGCTGCCGCTTCCGCTGTTTCGAACCTGCGAGCCGCGCCCGGTGTCGCATTTTATAGTATGTAACGAAAGAGATGAATCAGGTAACAGTTTAGCCTCGGCTATACCAGCGGTGTATGTGTGTATAAAATTAGGGCAAACAAAAGTTAGGCTGCCGCATCCGCTGGTTCGAACCTGCGAGCCGCGCCCGGTGTCGCATTTCATAGTATGTAACGAAAGAGATGCATCACGTTACAGATTAGCCACCACTATACCAGCGGTGTATGTGTATATAAAATTAGGGCAAACAAAAGTTAGGCTGCTGCATCCGCTGGTTCGAACCTGCGAGCAGCGCCCGGTGTCGCATTTTATAGTATGTAACGAAAGAGATGAATCAGGTAACAGTTTAGCCTCGGCTATACCAGCGGTGTATGTGTGTATAAAATTAGGGCAAACAAAAGTTAGGCTGCCGCATCCGCTGGTTCGAACCTGCGAGCCGCGCCCGGTGTCGCATTTTATAGTATGTAACGAAAGAGATGAATCAGGTAACAGTTTAGCCTCGGCTATACCAGCGGTGTATGTGTGTATAAAATTAGGGCAAACAAAAGTTAGGCTGCCGCATCCGCTGGTTCGAACCTGCGAGCCGCGCCCGGTGTCGCATTTTATAGTATGTAACGAAAGAGATGAATCAGGTTACAGTTTAGCCACCACTATACCAGCGGTGTATGTGTATATAAAATTAGGGCAAACAAAAGTTACGCAGCCGCATCCGCTGGTTCGAACCTGCGAGCAGCGCCCGGTGTCGCATTTTATAGTATGTAACGAAAGAGATGAATCAGGTAACAGTTTAGCCTCGGCTATACCAGCGGTGTATGTGTGTATAAAATTAGGGCAAACAAAAGTTACGCTGCCGCATCCGCTGGTTCGAACCTGCGAGCCGCGCCCGGTGTCGCATTTTATAGTATGTAACGAAAGAGATGCATAACGTTACAGTTTAGCCACCACTTTACCAGCGGTGTATGTGTGTATAAAATTAGGGCAAACAAAAGTTACGCTGCCGCATCCGCTGGTTCGAACCTGCGAGCCGCGCCCGGTGTCGCATTTTTAGTATGTAACGAAAGAGATGAATCAGGTAACAGTTTAGCCTCGGCTATACCAGCGGTGTATGTGTATATAAAATTAGGGCAAACAAAAGTTACGCTGCCGCATCCGCTGGTTCGAACCTGCGAGCCGCGCCCGGTGTCGCATTTCATAGTATATAACGAAAGAGATGCATCACGTTACAGATTAGCCACCACTATACCAGCAGTGTATGTGTATATAAAATTAGGGCAAACAAAAGTTACGCTGCCGCTTCCGCTGTTTCGAACCTGCGAGCCGCGCCCGGTGTCGCATTTTTAGTATGTAACGAAAGAGATGAATCAGGTAACAGTTTAGCCTCGGCTATACCAGCGGTGTATGTGTGTATAAAATTAGGGTAAACAAAAGTTAGGCTGCCGCATCCGCTGGTTCGAACCTGCGAGCCGCGCCCGGTGTCGCATTTTTAGTATGTAACGAAAGAGATGAATCAGGTAACAGTTTAGCCTCGGCTATACCAGCGGTGTATGTGTGTATAAAATTAGGGTAAACAAAAGTTAGGCTGCCGCATCCGCTGGTTCGAACCTGCGAGCCGCGCCCGGTGTCGCATTTTATAGTATGTAACGAAAGAGATGAATCAGGTTACAGTTTAGCCACCACTATACCAGCGGTGTGTGTGTATATAAAATTAGGGCAAACAAAAGTTACGCTGCCGCATCCGCTGGTTCGAACCTGCGAGCAGCGCCCGGTGTCGCATTTTATAGAATGTAACGAAAGAGATGAATCACGTTACAGATTAGCCACCACTATACCAGCGGTGTATGTGTATATAAAATTAGGGCAAACAAAAGTTACGCTGCCGCATCCGCTGGTTCGAACCTGCGAGCAGCGCCCGGTGTCGCATTTTATAGAATGTAACGAAAGAGATGAATCAGGTAACAGTTTAGCCTCGGCTATACCAGCGGTGTATGTGTGTATAAAATTAGGGCAAACAAAAGTTACGCTGCCGCATCCGCTGGTTCGAACCTGCGAGCCGCGCCCGGTGTCGCATTTTATAGTATGTAACGAAAGAGATGCATAACGTTACAGTTTAGCCACCACTATACCAGCAGTGTATGTGTATATAAAATTAGGGCAAACAAAAGTTACGCTGCCGCTTCCGCTGTTTCGAACCTGCGAGCCGCGCCCGGTGTCGCATTTTTAGTATGTAACGAAAGAGATGAATCAGGTAACAGTTTAGCCTCGGCTATACCAGCGGTGTATGTGTGTATAAAATTAGGGTAAACAAAAGTTAGGCTGCCGCATCCGCTGGTTCGAACCTGCGAGCCGCGCCCGGTGTCGCATTTTATAGTATGTAACGAAAGAGATGAATCAGGTAACAGTTTAGCCTCGGCTATACCAGCGGTGTATGTGTGTATAAAATTAGGGCAAACAAAAGTTACGCTGCCGCATCCGCTGGTTCGAACCTGCGAGCCGCGCCCGGTGTCGCATTTTATAGTATGTAACGAAAGAGATGCATAACGTTACAGTTTAGCCACCACTTTACCAGCGGTGTATGTGTGTATAAAATTAGGGCAAACAAAAGTTACGCTGCCGCATCCGCTGGTTCGAACCTGCGAGCCGCGCCCGGTGTCGCATTTCATAGTATGTAACGAAAGAGATGCATCACGTTACAGATTAGCCACCACTATACCAGCGGTGTATGTGTATATAAAATTAGGGCAAACAAAAGTTACGCTGCCGCATCCGCTGGTTCGAACCTGCGAGCCGCGCCCGGTGTCGCATTTTATAGTATGTAACGAAAGAGATGAATCAGGTTACAGTTTAGCCACCACTATACCAGCGGTGTATGTGTATATAAAATTAGGGCAAACAAAAGTTACGCTGCCGCATCCGCTGTTTCGAACCTGCGAGCCGCGCCCGGTGTCGCATTTCATAGTATGTAACGAAAGAGATGCATCACGTTACAGATTAGCCACCACTATACCAGCGGTGTATGTGTATATAAAATTAGGGCAAACAAAAGTTACGCTGCCGCATCCGCTGGTTCGAACCTGCGAGCCGCGCCCGGTGTCGCATTTTATAGTATGTAACGAAAGAGATGAATCAGGTTACAGTTTAGCCACCACTATACCAGCGGTGTATGTGTATATAAAATTAGGGCAAACAAAAGTTACGCTGCCGCATCCGCTGGTTCGAACCTGCGAGCCGCGCCCGGTGTCGCATTTCATAGTATATAACGAAAGAGATGCATCACGTTACAGATTAGCCACCACTATACCAGCGGTGTATGTGTATATAAAATTAGGGCAAACAAAAGTTACGCTGCCGCATCCGCTGGTTCGAACCTGCGAGCCGCGCCCGGTGTCGCATTTTATAGTATGTAACGAAAGAGATGAATCAGGTTACAGTTTAGCCACCACTATACCAGCGGTGTATGTGTATATAAAATTAGGGCAAACAAAAGTTACGCTGCCGCATCCGCTGGTTCGAACCTGCGAGCCGCGCCCGGTGTCGCATTTCATAGTATGTAACGAAAGAGATGCATCACGTTACAGATTAGCCACCACTATACCAGCGGTGTATGTGTATATAAAATTAGGGCAAACAAAAGTTACGCTGCCGCTTCCGCTGTTTCGAACCTGCGAGCCGCGCCCGGTGTCGCATTTTATAGTATGTAACGAAAGAGATGAATCAGGTAACAGTTTAGCCTCGGCTATACCAGCGGTGTATGTGTGTATAAAATTAGGGCAAACAAAAGTTAGGCTGCCGCATCCGCTGGTTCGAACCTGCGAGCCGCGCCCGGTGTCGCATTTCATAGTATGTAACGAAAGAGATGCATCACGTTACAGATTAGCCACCACTATACCAGCGGTGTATGTGTATATAAAATTAGGGCAAACAAAAGTTACACTGCTGCATCCGCTGGTTCGAACCTGCGAGCAGCGCCCGGTGTCGCATTTTATAGTATGTAACGAAAGAGATGAATCAGGTAACAGTTTAGCCTCGGATATACCAGCGGTGTATGTGTGTATAAAATTAGGGCAAACAAAAGTTAGGCTGCCGCATCCGCTGGTTCGAACCTGCGAGCCGCGCCCGGTGTCGCATTTTATAGTATGTAACGAAAGAGATGAATCAGGTAACAGTTTAGCCTCGGCTATACCAGCGGTGTATGTGTGTATAAAATTAGGGCAAAGAAAAGTTAGGCTGCCGCATCCGCTGGTTCGAACCTGCGAGCCGCGCCCGGTGTCGCATTTTATAGTATGTAGCGAAAGAGATGAATCAGGTTACAGTTTAGCCACCACTATACCAGCGGTGTATGTGTATATAAAATTAGGGCAAACAAAAGTTACGCTGCCGCATCCGCTGGTTCGAACCTGCGAGCAGCGCCCGGTGTCGCATTTCATAGTATGTAACGAAAGAGATGCATCACGTTACAGATAAGCCACCACTATACCAGCGGTGTATGTGTATATAAAATTAGGGCAAACAAAAGTTACGCTGCCGCATCCGCTGGTTCGAACCTGCGAGCCGCGCCCGGTGTCGCATTTTATAGTATGTAACGAAAGAGATGAATCAGGTTACAGTTTAGCCACCACTATACCAGCGGTGTATGTGTATATAAAATTAGGGCAAACAAAAGTTACGCTGCCGCATCCGCTGTTTCGAACCTGCGAGCCGCGCCCGGTGTCGCATTTCATAGTATGTAACGAAAGAGATGAATCAGGTTACAGATTAGCCACCACTATACCAGCGGTGTATGTGTGTATAAAATTAGGGCAAACAAAAGTTACGCTGCCGCATCCGCTGGTTCGAACCTGCGAGCCGCGCCCGGTGTCGCATTTCATAGTATGTAACGAAAGAGATGCATCACGTTACAGATTAGCCACCACTATACCAGCGGTGTATGTGTATATAAAATTAGGGCAAACAAAAGTTACGCTGCCGCATCCGCTGGTTCGAGCCTGCGAGCCGCGCCCGGTGTCGCATTTCATAGTATATAACGAAAGAGATGCATCACGTTACAGATTAGCCACCACTATACCAGCGGTGTATGTGTATATAAAATTAGGGCAAACAAAAGTTACGCTGCCGCTTCCGCTGTTTCGAACCTGCGAGCCGCGCCCGGTGTCGCATTTCATAGTATGTAACGAAAGAGATGCATCACGTTACAGATTAGCCACCACTATACCAGCGGTGTATGTGTATATAAAATTAGGGCAAACAAAAGTTACGCTGCTGCATCCGCTGGTTCGAACCTGCGAGCAGCGCCCGGTGTCGCATTTTATAGTATGTAACGAAAGAGATGAATCAGGTAACAGTTTAGCCTCGGCTATACCAGCGGTGTATGTGTGTATAAAATTAGGGCAAACAAAAGTTAGGCTGCCGCATCCGCTGGTTCGAACCTGCGAGCCGCGCCCGGTGTCGCATTTCATAGTATGTAACGAAAGAGATGCATCACGTTACAGATTAGCCACCACTATACCAGCGGTGTATGTGTATATAAAATTAGGGCAAACAAAAGTTACGCTGCTGCATCCGCTGGTTCGAACCTGCGAGCAGCGCCCGGTGTCGCATTTTATAGTATGTAACGAAAGAGATGAATCAGGTAACAGTTTAGCCTCGGCTATACCAGCGGTGTATGTGTATATAAAATTAGGGCAAACAAAAGTTACGCTGCCGCATCCGCTGGTTCGAACCTGCGAGCCGCGCCCGGTGTCGCATTTCATAGTATGTAACGAAAGAGATGCATCACGTTACAGATTAGCCACCACTATCCCAGCGGTGTATGTGTATATAAAATTAGGGCAAACAAAAGTTACGCTGCCGCATCCGCTGGTTCGAACCTGCGAGCCGCGCCCGGTGTCGCATTTTATAGTATGTAACGAAAGAGATGAATCAGGTAACAGTTTAGCCTCGGCTATACCAGCGGTGTATGTGTGTATAAAATTAGGGCAAACAAAAGTTACGCTGCCGCATCCGCTGGTTCGAACCTGCGAGCCGCGCCCGGTGTCGCATTTCATAGTATGTAACGAAAGAGATGCATCACGTTACAGATTAGCCACCACTATACCAGCGGTGTATGTGTATATAAAATTAGGGCAAACAAAAGTTACGCTGCCGCATCCGCTGGTTCGAACCTGCGAGCCGCGCGCGGTGTCGCATTTTATAGTATGTAACGAAAGAGATGAATCAGGTAACAGTTTAGCCTCGGCTATACCAGCGGTGTATGTGTATATAAAATTAGGGCAAACAAAAGTTACGCTGCCGCATCCGCTGGTTCGAACCTGCGAGCCGCGCCCGGTGTCGCATTTCATAGTATGTAACGAAAGAGATGCATCACGTTACAGATTAGCCACCACTATACCAGCGGTGTATGTGTATATAAAATTAGGGCAAACAAAAGTTACGCTGTCGCTTCCGCTGTTTCGAACCTGCGAGCCGCGCCCGGTGTCGCATTTTATAGTATGTAACGAAAGAGATGAATCAGGTAACAGTTTAGCCTCGGCTATACCAGCGGTGTATGTGTGTATAAAATTAGGGCAAACAAAAGTTAGGCTGTCGCATCCGCTGGTTCGAACCTGCGAGCCGCGCCCGGTGTCGCATTTCATAGTATGTAACGAAAGAGATGCATCACGTTACAGATTAGCCACCACTATACCAGCGGTGTATGTGTATATAAAATTAGGGCAAACAAAAGTTACGCTGCTGCATCCGCTGGTTCGAACCTGCGAGCAGCGCCCGGTGTCGCATTTTATAGTATGTAACGAAAGAGATGAATCAGGTAACAGTTTAGCCTCGGCTATACCAGCGGTGTATGTGTGTATAAAATTAGGGCAAACAAAAGTTAGGCTGTCGCATCCGCTGGTTCGAACCTGCGAGCCGCGCCCGGTGTCGCATTTCATAGTATGTAACGAAAGAGATGCATCACGTTACAGATTAGCCACCACTATACCAGCACTGTATGTGTATATAAAATTAGGGCAAACAAAAGTTACGCTGCCGCTTCCGCTGTTTCGAACCTGCGAGCCGCGCCCGGTGTCGCATTTTATAGTATGTAACGAAAGAGATGAATCAGGTAACAGTTTAGCCTCGGCTATACCAGCGGTGTATGTGTGTATAAAATTAGGGCAAACAAAAGTTAGGCTGCCGCATCCGCTGGTTCGAACCTGCGAGCCGCGCCCGGTGTCGCATTTTATAGTATGTAACGAAAGAGATGAATCAGGTAACAGTTTAGCCTCGGCTATACCAGCGGTGTATGTGTGTATAAAATTAGGGCAAACAAAAGTTAGGCTGCCGCATCCGCTGGTTCGAACCTGCGAGCCGCGCCCGGTGTCGCATTTCATAGTATGTAACGAAAGAGATGCATCACGTTACAGATTAGCCACCACTATACCAGCACTGTATGTGTATATAAAATTAGGGCAAACAAAAGTTACGCTGCCGCTTCCGCTGTTTCGAACCTGCGAGCCGCGCCCGGTGTCGCATTTTATAGTATGTAACGAAAGAGATGAATCAGGTAACAGTTTAGCCTCGGCTATACCAGCGGTGTATGTGTATATAAAATTAGGGCAAACAAAAGTTACGCTGCCGCTTCCGCTGGTTCGAACCTGCGAGCCGCGCCCGGTGTCGCATTTTATAGTATGTAACGAAAGAGATGAATCAGGTAACAGTTTAGCCTCGGCTATACCAGCGGTGTATGTGTGTATAAAATTAGGGCAAACAAAAGTTAGGCTGCCGCATCCGCTGGTTCGAACCTGCGAGCCGCGCCCAGTGTCGCATTTCATAGTATGTAACGAAAGAGATGCATCACGTTACAGATTAGCCACCACTATACCAGCACTGTATGTGTATATAAAATTAGGGCAAACAAAAGTTACGCTGCCGCTTCCGCTGTTTCGAACCTGCGAGCCGCGCCCGGTGTCGCATTTTATAGTATGTAACGAAAGAGATGAATCAGGTAACAGTTTAGCCTCGGCTATACCAGCGGTGTATGTGTGTATAAAATTAGGGCAAACAAAAGTTACGCTGCCGCTTCCGCTGGTTCGAACCTGCGAGCCGCGCCCGGTGTCGCATTTTATAGTATGTAACGAAAGAGATGAATCAGGTAACAGTTTAGCCTCGGCTATACCAGCGGTGTATGTGTGTATAAAATTAGGGCAAACAAAAGTTAGGCTGCCGCATCCGCTGGTTCGAACCTGCGAGCCGCGCCCAGTGTCGCATTTCATAGTATGTAACGAAAGAGATGCATCACGTTACAGATTAGCCACCACTATACCAGCACTGTATGTGTATATAAAATTAGGGCAAACAAAAGTTACGCTGCCGCTTCCGCTGTTTCGAACCTGCGAGCCGCGCCCGGTGTCGCATTTTATAGTATGTAACGAAAGAGATGAATCAGGTAACAGTTTAGCCTCGGCTATACCAGCGGTGTATGTGTATATAAAATTAGGGCAAACAAAAGTTACGCTGCCGCATCCGCTGGTTCGAACCTGCGAGCCACGCCCGGTGTCGCATTTCATAGTATGTAACGAAAGAGATGCATCACGTTACAGATTAGCCACCACTATACCAGCACTGTATGTGTATATAAAATTAGGGCAAACAAAAGTTACGCTGCCGCATCCGCTGGTTCGAACCTGCGAGCCGCGCCCGGTGTCGCATTTTATAGTATGTAACGAAAGAGATGAATCAGGTAACAGTTTAGCCTCGGCTATACCAGCGGTGTATGTGTGTATAAAATTAGGGCAAACAAAAGTTAGGCTGCCGCATCCGCTGGTTCGAACCTGCGAGCCGCGCCCAGTGTCGCATTTCATAGTATGTAACGAAAGAGATGCATCACGTTACAGATTAGCCACCACTATACCGCCGGTGTATGTGTATATAAAATTAGGGCAAACAAAAGTTACGCTGCCGCATCCGCTGGTTCGAACCTGCGAGCCGCGCCCGGTGTCGCATTTTATAGTATGTAACGAAAGAGATGAATCAGGTAACAGTTTAGCCTCGGCTATACCAGCGGTGTATGTGTGTATAAAATTAGGGCAAACAAAAGTTAGGCTGCCGCATCCGCTGGTTCGAACCTGCGAGCCGCGCCCAGTGTCGCATTTCATAGTATGTAACGAAAGAGATGCATCACGTTACAGATTAGCCACCACTATACCGCCGGTGTATGTGTATATAAAATTAGGGCAAACAAAAGTTACGCTGCCGCATCCGCTGGTTCGAACCTGCGAGCCGCGCCCAGTGTCGCATTTCATAGTATGTAACGAAAGAGATGCATCACGTTACAGATTGGCCACCACTATACCAGCAGTGTATGCGTATATAAAATTAGGGCAAACAAAAGTTACGCTGCCGCTTCCGCTGTTTCGAACCTGCGAGCCGCGCCCGGTGTCGCATTTTATAGTATGTAACGAAAGAGATGAATCAGGTAACAGTTTAGCCTCGGCTATACCAGCGGTGTATGTGTGTATAAAATTAGGGCAAACAAAAGTTAGGCTGCCGCATCCGCTGGTTCGAACCTGCGAGCCGCGCCCGGTGTCGCATTTCATAGTATGTAACGAAAGAGATGCATCACGTTACAGATTAGCCACCACTATACCAGCGGTGTATGTGTGTATAAAATTAGGGCAAACAAAAGTTACGCTGCCGCATCCGCTGGTTCGAACCTGCGAGCCACGCCCGGTGTCGCATTTCATAGTATGTAACGAAAGAGATGCATCACGTTACAGATTAGCCACCACTATACCAGCACTGTATGTGTATATAAAATTAGGGCAAACAAAAGTTACGCTGCCGCTTCCGCTGTTTCGAACCTGCGAGCCGCGCCCGGTGTCGCATTTTATAGTATGTAACGAAAGAGATGAATCAGGTAACAGTTTAGCCTCGGCTATACCAGCGGTGTATGTGTGTATAAAATTAGGGCAAACAAAAGTTAGGCTGCCGCATCCGCTGGTTCGAACCTGCGAGCCGCGCCCAGTGTCGCATTTCATAGTATGTAACGAAAGAGATGCATCACGTTACAGATTAGCCACCACTATACCGCCGGTGTATGTGTATATAAAATTAGGGCAAACAAAAGTTACGCTGCCGCATCCGCTGGTTCGAACCTGCGAGCCGCGCCCGGTGTCGCATTTTATAGTATGTAACGAAAGAGATGAATCAGGTAACAGTTTAGCCTCGGCTATACCAGCGGTGTATGTGTGTATAAAATTAGGGCAAACAAAAGTTAGGCTGCCGCATCCGCTGGTTCGAACCTGCGAGCCGCGCCCAGTGTCGCATTTCATAGTATGTAACGAAAGAGATGCATCACGTTACAGATTAGCCACCACTATACCGCCGGTGTATGTGTATATAAAATTAGGGCAAACAAAAGTTACGCTGCCGCATCCGCTGGTTCGAACCTGCGAGCCGCGCCCAGTGTCGCATTTCATAGTATGTAACGAAAGAGATGCATCACGTTACAGATTGGCCACCACTATACCAGCAGTGTATGCGTATATAAAATTAGGGCAAACAAAAGTTACGCTGCCGCTTCCGCTGTTTCGAACCTGCGAGCCGCGCCCGGTGTCGCATTTTATAGTATGTAACGAAAGAGATGAATCAGGTAACAGTTTAGCCTCGGCTATACCAGCGGTGTATGTGTGTATAAAATTAGGGCAAACAAAAGTTAGGCTGCCGCATCCGCTGGTTCGAACCTGCGAGCCGCGCCCGGTGTCGCATTTCATAGTATGTAACGAAAGAGATGCATCACGTTACAGATTAGCCACCACTATACCAGCGGTGTATGTGTATATAAAATTAGGGCAAACAAAAGTTACGCTGCTGCATCCGCTGGTTCGAACCTGCGAGCAGCGCCCGGTGTCGCATTTTATAGTATGTAACGAAAGAGATGAATCAGGTAACAGTTTAGCCTCGGCTATACCAGCGGTGTATGTGTGTATAAAATTAGGGCAAACAAAAGTTAGGCTGCCGCATCCGCTGGTTCGAACCTGCGAGCCGCGCCCGGTGTCGCATTTTATAGTATGTAACGAAAGAGATGAATCAGGTAACAGTTTAGCCTCGGCTATACCAGCGGTGTATGTGTGTATAAAATTAGGGCAAACAAAAGTTAGGCTGCCGCATCCGCTGGTTCGAACCTGCGAGCCGCGCCCGGTGTCGCATTTTATAGTATGTAGCGAAAGAGATGAATCAGGTTACAGTTTAGCCACCACTATACCAGCGGTGTATGTGTATATAAAATTAGGGCAAACAAAAGTTACGCTGCCGCATCCGCTGGTTCGAACCTGCGAGCAGCGCCCGGTGTCGCATTTTATAGAATGTAACGAAAGAGATGAATCACGTTACAGATTAGCCACCACTATACCAGCGGTGTATGTGTATATAAAATTAGGGCAAACAAAAGTTACGCTGCCGCATCCGCTGGTTCGAACCTGCGAGCAGCGCCCGGTGTCGCATTTTATAGAATGTAACGAAAGAGATGAATCAGGTAACAGTTTAGCCTCGGCTATACCAGCGGTGTATGTGTGTATAAAATTAGGGCAAACAAAAGTTAGGCTGCCGCATCCGCTGGTTCGAACCTGCGAGCCGCGCCAGATGTCGCATTTTATAGTATGTAACGAAAGAGATGAATCAGGTTACAGTTTAGCCACCACTATACCAGCGGTGTGTGTGTATATAAAATTAGGGCAAACAAAAGTTACGCTGCCGCATCCGCTGGTTCGAACCTGCGAGCAGCGCCCGGTGTCGCATTTTATAGTATGTAACGAAAGAGATGAATCAGGTAACAGTTTAGCCTCGGCTATACCAGCGGTGTATGTGTGTATAAAATTAGGGCAAACAAAAGTTACGCTGCCGCATCCGCTGGTTCGAACCTGCGAGCCGCGCCCGGTGTCGCATTTTATAGTATGTAACGAAAGAGATGCATAACGTTACAGTTTAGCCACCACTTTACCAGCGGTGTATGTGTGTATAAAATTAGGGCAAACAAAAGTTACGCTGCCGCATCCGCTGGTTCGAACCTGCGAGCCGCGCCCGGTGTCGCATTTTATAGTATGTAACGAAAGAGATGAATCAGGTTACAGTTTAGCCACCACTGTACCAGCGGTGTATGTGTATATAAAATTAGGGCAAACAAAAGTTACGCTGCCGCATCCGCTGGTTCGAACCTGCGAGCCGCGCCCGGTGTCGCATTTTATAGTATGTAACGAAAGAGATGAATCAGGTTACAGTTTAGCCACGGCTATACCAGCGGTGTATGTGTGTATAAAATTAGGGCAAACAAAAGTTACGCTGCCGCATCCGCTGTTTCGAACCTGCGAGCCGCGCCCGGTGTCGCATTTCATAGTATGTAACGAAAGAGATGCATAACGTTACAGTTTAGCCACCACTATACCAGCGGTGTATGTGTGTATAAATTTAGGGCAAACAAAAGTTACGCTGCCGCATCCGCTGGTTCGAACCTGCGAGCCGCGCCCGGTGTCGCATTTCAGAGTATGTAACGAAAGAGATGAATCAGGTTACAGTTTAGCCACCACTATACCAGCGGTGTATGTGTGTATAAATTTAGGGCAATCAAAAGTTACGCTGCCGCATCCGCTGGTTCGAACCTGCGAGCCGCGCCCGGTCTCGCATTTCATAGTATGTAACGAAAGAGATGCATAACGTTACAGTTTAGCCACCACTATACCAGCGGTGTATGTGTGTATAAAATTAGGCCAAACAAAAGTTACGCTGCCGCATCCGCTGGTTCGAACCTGCGAGCCGCGCCCGGTGTCGCATTTTATAGTATGTAACGAAAGAGATGAATCAGGTTACAGTTTAGCCACCACTATACCAGCGGTGTATGTGTGTATAAATTTAGGGCAATCAAAAGTTACGCTGCCGCATCCGCTGGTTCGAACCTGCGAGCCGCGCCCGGTCTCGCATTTCAAAGTATGTAACGAAAGAGATGCATAACGTTACAGTTTAGCCACCACTATACCAGCGGTGTATGTGTGTATAAATTTAGGGCAAACAAAAGTTACGCTGCCGCATCCGCTGGTTCGAACCTGCGAGCCGCGCCCGGTGTCGCATTTCATAGTATGTAACGAAAGAGATGAATCAGGTTACAGTTTAGCCACCACTATACCAGCGGTGTATGTGTGTATAAATTTAGGGCAATCAAAAGTTACGCTGCCGCATCCGCTGGTTCGAACCTGCGAGCCGCGCCCGGTCTCGCATTTTATAGTATGTAACGAAAGAGATGCATAACGTTACAGTTTAGCCACGGCTATACCAGCGGTGTATGTGTGTATAAAATTAGGCCAAACAAAAGTTACGCTGCCGCATCCGCTGGTTCGAACCTGCGAGCCGCGCCCGGTGTCGCATTTCATAGTATGTAACGAAAGAGATGAATCAGGTTACAGTTTAGCCACCACTATACCAGCGGTGTATGTGTGTATAAATTTAGGGCAATCAAATGTTACGCTGCCGCATCCGCTGTTTCGAGCCTGCGAGCCGCGCCCGGTGTCGCATTTTATAGTATGTAACGAAAGAGATGCATAACGTTACAGTTTAGCCACCACTATACCAGCGGTGTATGTGTGTATAAATTTAGGGCAAACAAAAGTTACGCTGCCGCATCCGCTGGTTCGAACCTGCGAGCCGCGCCCGGTGTCGCATTTCATAGTATGTAACGAAAGAGATGAATCAGGTTACAGTTTAGCCACCACTATACCAGCGGTGTATGTGTGTATAAATTTAGGGCAATCAAAAGTTACGCTGCCGCATCCGCTGGTTCGAACCTGCGAGCCGCGCCCGGTCTCGCATTTTATAGTATGTAACGAAAGAGATGCATAACGTTACAGTTTAGCCACCACTATACCAGCGGTGTATGTGTGTATAAATTTAGGGCAAACAAAAGTTACGCTGCCGCATCCGCTGGTTCGAACCTGCGAGCCGCGCCCGGTGTCGCATTTCATAGTATGTAACGAAAGAGATGAATCAGGTTACAGTTTAGCCACCACTATACCAGCGGTGTATGTGTGTATAAATTTAGGGCAGTCAAATGTTACGCTGCCGCATCCGCTGTTTCGAGCCTGCGAGCCGCGCCCGGTGTCGCATTTTATAGTATGTAACGAAAGAGATGCATAACGTTACAGTTTAGCCACCACTATACCAGCGGTGTATGTGTGTATAAATTTAGGGCAAACAAAAGTTACGCTGCCGCATCCGCTGGTTCGAACCTGCGAGCCGCGCCCGGTGTCGCATTTCATAGTATGTAACGAAAGAGATGAATCAGGTTACAGTTTAGCCACCACTATACCAGCGGTGTATGTGTGTATAAATTTAGGGCAATCAAAAGTTACGCTGCCGCATCCGCTGGTTCGAACCTGCGAGGCGCGCCCGGTCTCGCGTTTTATAGTATGTAACGAAAGAGATGCATAACGTTACAGTTTAGCCACCACTATACCAGCGGTGTATGTGTGTATAAATTTAGGGCAAACAAAAGTTACGCTGCCGCATCCGCTGGTTCGAACCTGCGAGCCGCGCCCGGTGTCGCATTTCATAGTATGTAACGAAAGAGATGAATCAGGTTACAGTTTAGCCACCACTATACCAGCGGTGTATGTGTGTATAAATTTAGGGCAATCAAAAGTTACGCTGCCGCATCCGCTGGTTCGAACCTGCGAGCCGCGCCCGGTCTCGCATTTCATAGTATGTAACGAAAGAGATGCATAACGTTACAGTTTAGCCACCACTATACCAGCGGTGTATGTGTGTATAAATTTAGGGCAAACAAAAGTTACGCTGCCGCATCCGCTGGTTCGAACCTGCGAGCCGCGCCCGGTGTCGCATTTCATAGTATGTAACGAAAGAGATGAATCAGGTTACAGTTTAGCCACCACTATACCAGCGGTGTATGTGTGTATAAATTTAGGGCAATCAAATGTTACGCTGCCGCATCCGCTGTTTCGAGCCTGCGAGCCGCGCCCGGTGTCGCATTTTATAGTATGTAACGAAAGAGATGAATCAGGTAACAGTTTAGCCTCGGCTATACCAGCGGTGTATGTGTGTATAAAATTAGGGCAAACAAAAGTTAGGCTGTCGCATCCGCTGGTTCGAACCTGCGAGCCGCGCCCGGTGTCGCATTTCATAGTATGTAACGAAAGAGATGCATCACGTTACAGATTAGCCACCACTATACCAGCACTGTATGTGTATATAAAATTAGGGCAAACAAAAGTTACGCTGCCGCTTCCGCTGTTTCGAACCTGCGAGCCGCGCCCGGTGTCGCATTTTATAGTATGTAACGAAAGAGATGAATCAGGTAACAGTTTAGCCTCGGCTATACCAGCGGTGTATGTGTGTATAAAATTAGGGCAAACAAAAGTTAGGCTGCCGCATCCGCTGGTTCGAACCTGCGAGCCGCGCCCGGTGTCGCATTTTATAGTATGTAACGAAAGAGATGAATCAGGTAACAGTTTAGCCTCGGCTATACCAGCGGTGTATGTGTGTATAAAATTAGGGCAAACAAAAGTTAGGCTGCCGCATCCGCTGGTTCGAACCTGCGAGCCGCGCCCGGTGTCGCATTTCATAGTATGTAACGAAAGAGATGCATCACGTTACAGATTAGCCACCACTATACCAGCACTGTATGTGTATATAAAATTAGGGCAAACAAAAGTTACGCTGCCGCTTCCGCTGTTTCGAACCTGCGAGCCGCGCCCGGTGTCGCATTTCTTAGTATGTAACGAAAGAGATGAATCAGGTAACAGTTTAGCCTCGGCTATACCAGCGGTGTATGTGTGTATAAAATTAGGGCAAACAAAAGTTAGGCTGCCGCATCCGCTGGTTCGAACCTGCGAGCCGCGCCCAGTGTCGCATTTCATAGTATGTAACGAAAGAGATGCATCACGTTACAGATTAGCCACCACTATACCAGCACTGTATGTGTATATAAAATTAGGGCAAACAAAAGTTACGCTGCCGCTTCCGCTGTTTCGAACCTGCGAGCCGCGCCCGGTGTCGCATGTTATAGTATGTAACGAAAGAGATGAATCAGGTAACAGTTTAGCCTCGGCTATACCAGCGGTGTATGTGTATATAAAATTAGGGCAAACAAAAGTTACGCTGCCGCATCCGCTGGTTCGAACCTGCGAGCCACGCCCGGTGTCGCATTTCATAGTATGTAACGAAAGAGATGCATCACGTTACAGATTAGCCACCACTATACCAGCACTGTATGTGTATATAAAATTAGGGCAAACAAAAGTTACGCTGCCGCTTCCGCTGTTTCGAACCTGCGAGCCGCGCCCGGTCTCGCATTTTATAGTATGTAACGAAAGAGATGAATCAGGTAACAGTTTAGCCTCGGCTATACCAGCGGTGTATGTGTGTATAAAATTAGGGCAAACAAAAGTTAGGCTGCCGCATCCGCTGGTTCGAACCTGCGAGCCGCGCCCAGTGTCGCATTTCATAGTATGTAACGAAAGAGATGCATCACGTTACAGATTAGCCACCACTATACCGCCGGTGTATGTGTATATAAAATTAGGGCAAACAAAAGTTACGCTGCCGCATCCGCTGGTTCGAACCTGCGAGCCACGCCCGGTGTCGCATTTCATAGTATGTAACGAAAGAGATGCATCACGTTACAGATTAGCCACCACTATACCAGCAGTGTATGCGTATATAAAATTAGGGCAAACAAAAGTTACGCTGCCGCTTCCGCTGTTTCGAACCTGCGAGCCGCGCCCGGTGTCGCATTTTATAGTATGTAACGAAAGAGATGAATCAGGTAACAGTTTAGCCTCGGCTATACCAGCGGTGTATGTGTGTATAAAATTAGGGCAAACAAAAGTTAGGCTGCCGCATCCGCTGGTTCGAACCTGCGAGCCGCGCCCGGTGTCGCATTTCATAGTATGTAACGAAAGAGATGCATCACGTTACAGATTAGCCACCACTATACCAGCGGTGTATGTGTATATAAAATTAGGGCAAACAAAAGTTACGCTGCTGCATCCGCTGGTTCGAACCTGCGAGCAGCGCCCGGTGTCGCATTTTATAGTATGTAACGAAAGAGATGAATCAGGTAACAGTTTAGCCTCGGCTATACCAGCGGTGTATGTGTGTATAAAATTAGGGCAAACAAAAGTTAGGCTGCCGCATCCGCTGGTTCGAACCTGCGAGCCGCGCCCGGTGTCGCATTTTATAGTATGTAACGAAAGAGATGAATCAGGTAACAGTTTAGCCTCGGCTATACCAGCGGTGTATGTGTGTATAAAATTAGGGCAAACAAAAGTTAGGCTGCCGCATCCGCTGGTTCGAACCTGCGAGCCGCGCCCGGTGTCGCATTTTATAGTATGTAGCGAAAGAGATGAATCAGGTTACAGTTTAGCCACCACTATACCAGCGGTGTATGTGTATATAAAATTAGGGCAAACAAAAGTTACGCTGCCGCATCCGCTGGTTCGAACCTGCGAGCAGCGCCCGGTGTCGCATTTTATAGAATGTAACGAAAGAGATGAATCACGTTACAGATTAGCCACCACTATACCAGCGGTGTATGTGTATATAAAATTAGGGCAAACAAAAGTTACGCTGCCGCATCCGCTGGTTCGAACCTGCGAGCAGCGCCCGGTGTCGCATTTTATAGAATGTAACGAAAGAGATGAATCAGGTAACAGTTTAGCCTCGGCTATACCAGCGGTGTATGTGTGTATAAAATTAGGGCAAACAAAAGTTAGGCTGCCGCATCCGCTGGTTCGAACCTGCGAGCCGCGCCAGATGTCGCATTTTATAGTATGTAACGAAAGAGATGAATCAGGTTACAGTTTAGCCACCACTATACCAGCGGTGTGTGTGTATATAAAATTAGGGCAAACAAAAGTTACGCTGCCGCATCCGCTGGTTCGAACCTGCGAGCAGCGCCCGGTGTCGCATTTTATAGTATGTAACGAAAGAGATGAATCAGGTAACAGTTTAGCCTCGGCTATACCAGCGGTGTATGTGTGTATAAAATTAGGGCAAACAAAAGTTACGCTGCCGCATCCGCTGGTTCGAACCTGCGAGCCGCGCCCGGTGTCGCATTTTATAGTATGTAACGAAAGAGATGCATAACGTTACAGTTTAGCCACCACTTTACCAGCGGTGTATGTGTGTATAAAATTAGGGCAAACAAAAGTTACGCTGCCGCATCCGCTGGTTCGAACCTGCGAGCCGCGCCCGGTGTCGCATTTTATAGTATGTAACGAAAGAGATGAATCAGGTTACAGTTTAGCCACCACTGTACCAGCGGTGTATGTGTATATAAAATTAGGGCAAACAAAAGTTACGCTGCCGCATCCGCTGGTTCGAACCTGCGAGCCGCGCCCGGTGTCGCATTTTATAGTATGTAACGAAAGAGATGAATCAGGTTACAGTTTAGCCACGGCTATACCAGCGGTGTATGTGTGTATAAAATTAGGGCAAACAAAAGTTACGCTGCCGCATCCGCTGTTTCGAACCTGCGAGCCGCGCCCGGTGTCGCATTTCATAGTATGTAACGAAAGAGATGCATAACGTTACAGTTTAGCCACCACTATACCAGCGGTGTATGTGTGTATAAATTTAGGGCAAACAAAAGTTACGCTGCCGCATCCGCTGGTTCGAACCTGCGAGCCGCGCCCGGTGTCGCATTTCAGAGTATGTAACGAAAGAGATGAATCAGGTTACAGTTTAGCCACCACTATACCAGCGGTGTATGTGTGTATAAATTTAGGGCAATCAAAAGTTACGCTGCCGCATCCGCTGGTTCGAACCTGCGAGCCGCGCCCGGTCTCGCATTTCATAGTATGTAACGAAAGAGATGCATAACGTTACAGTTTAGCCACCACTATACCAGCGGTGTATGTGTGTATAAAATTAGGCCAAACAAAAGTTACGCTGCCGCATCCGCTGGTTCGAACCTGCGAGCCGCGCCCGGTGTCGCATTTTATAGTATGTAACGAAAGAGATGAATCAGGTTACAGTTTAGCCACCACTATACCAGCGGTGTATGTGTGTATAAATTTAGGGCAATCAAAAGTTACGCTGCCGCATCCGCTGGTTCGAACCTGCGAGCCGCGCCCGGTCTCGCATTTCATAGTATGTAACGAAAGAGATGCATAACGTTACAGTTTAGCCACCACTATACCAGCGGTGTATGTGTGTATAAATTTAGGGCAAACAAAAGTTACGCTGCCGCATCCGCTGGTTCGAACCTGCGAGCCGCGCCCGGTGTCGCATTTCATAGTATGTAACGAAAGAGATGAATCAGGTTACAGTTTAGCCACCACTATACCAGCGGTGTATGTGTGTATAAATTTAGGGCAATCAAAAGTTACGCTGCCGCATCCGCTGGTTCGAACCTGCGAGCCGCGCCCGGTCTCGCATTTTATAGTATGTAACGAAAGAGATGCATAACGTTACAGTTTAGCCACGGCTATACCAGCGGTGTATGTGTGTATAAAATTAGGCCAAACAAAACTTACGCTGCCGCATCCGCTGGTTCGAACCTGCGAGCCGCGCCCGGTGTCGCATTTTATAGTATGTAACGAAAGAGATGCATAACGTTACAGTTTAGCCACCACTATACCAGCGGTGTATGTGTGTATAAATTTAGGGCAAACAAAAGTTACGCTGCCGCATCCGCTGGTTCGAACCTGCGAGCCGCGCCCGGTGTCGCATTTCATAGTATGTAACGAAAGAGATGAATCAGGTTACAGTTTAGCCACCACTATACCAGCGGTGTATGTGTGTATAAATTTAGGGCAATCAAAAGTTACGCTGCCGCATCCGCTGTTTCGAGCCTGCGAGCCGCGCCCGGTGTCGCATTTCATAGTATGTAACGAAAGAGATGCATAACGTTACAGTTTAGCCACCACTATACCAGCGGTGTATGTGTGTATAAATTTAGGGCAATCAAAAGTTACGCTGCCGCATCCGCTGGTTCGAACCTGCGAGCCGCGCCCGGTCTCGCATTTCATAGTATGTAACGAAAGAGATGCATAACGTTACAGTTTAGCCACCACTATACCAGCGGTGTATGTGTGTATAAATTTAGGGCAAACAAAAGTTACGCTGCCGCATCCGCTGGTTCGAACCTGCGAGCCGCGCCCGGTGTCGCATTTCATAGTATGTAACGAAAGAGATGAATCAGGTTACAGTTTAGCCACCACTATACCAGCGGTGTATGTGTGTATAAATTTAGGGCAATCAAATGTTACGCTGCCGCATCCGCTGTTTCGAGCCTGCGAGCCGCGCCCGGTGTCGCATTTCATAGTATGTAACGAAAGAGATGCATAACGTTACAGTTTAGCCACCACTATACCAGCGGTGTATGTGTGTATAAATTTAGGGCAATCAAAAGTTACGCTGCCGCATCCGCTGGTTCGAACCTGCGAGCCGCGCCCGGTCTCGCATTTCATAGTATGTAACGAAAGAGATGCATAACGTTACAGTTTAGCCACCACTATACCAGCGGTGTATGTGTGTATAAATTTAGGGCAAACAAAAGTTACGCTGCCGCATCCGCTGGTTCGAACCTGCGAGCCGCGCCCGGTGTCGCATTTCATAGTATGTAACGAAAGAGATGAATCAGGTTACAGTTTAGCCACCACTATACCAGCGGTGTATGTGTGTATAAATTTAGGGCAATCAAAAGTTACGCTGCCGCATCCGCTGTTTCGAGCCTGCGAGCCGCGCCCGGTGTCGCATTTCATAGTATGTAACGAAAGAGATGCATGACGTTACAGTTTAGCCACCACTATACCAGCGGTGTATGTGTGTATAAATTTAGGGCAATCAAAAGTTACGCTGCCGCATCCGCTGGTTCGAACCTGCGAGCCGCGCCCGGTCTCGCATTTCATAGTATGTAACGAAAGAGATGCATAACGTTACAGTTTAGCCACCACTATACCAGCGGTGTATGTGTGTATAAATTTAGGGCAAACAAAAGTTACGCTGCCGCATCCGCTGGTTCGAACCTGCGAGCCGCGCCCGGTGTCGCATTTCATAGTATGTAACGAAAGAGATGAATCAGGTTACAGTTTAGCCACCACTATACCAGCGGTGTATGTGTGTATAAATTTAGGGCAATCAAAAGTTACGCTGCCGCATCCGCTGTTTCGAGCCTGCGAGCCGCGCCCGGTGTCGCATTTCATAGTATGTAACGAAAGAGATGCATAACGTTACAGTTTAGCCACCACTATACCAGCGGTGTATGTGTGTATAAATTTAGGGCAATCAAAAGTTACGCTGCCGCATCCGCTGGTTCGAACCTGCGAGCCGCGCCCGGTGTCGCATTTTATAGTATGTAACGAAAGGGATGCATAACGTTACAGTTTAGCCACCACTATACCAGCGGTGTATGTGTGTATAAATTTAGGGCAATCAAAAGTTACGCTGCCGCATCCGCTGGTTCGAACCTGCGAGCCGCGCCCGGTGTCGCATTTTATAGTATGTAACGAAAGAGATGCATAACGTTACAGTTTAGCCACCACTATACCAGCGGTGTATGTGTGTATAAATTTAGGGCAAACAAAAGTTACGCTGCCGCATCCGCTGGTTCGAACCTGCGAGCCGCGCCCGGTGTCGCATTTCATAGTATGTAACGAAAGAGATGAATCAGGTTACAGTTTAGCCACCACTATACCAGCGGTGTATGTGTGTATAAATTTAGGGCAATCAAATGTTACGCTGCCGCATCCGCTGTTTCGAGCCTGCGAGCCGCGCCCGGTGTCGCATTTTATAGTATGTAACGAAAGAGATGCATAACGTTACAGTTTAGCCACCACTATACCAGCGGTGTATGTGTGTATAAATTTAGGGCAATCAAAAGTTACGCTGCCGCATCCGCTGGTTCGAACCTGCGAGCCGCGCCCGGTGTCGCATTTTATAGTATGTAACGAAAGAGATGCATAACGTTACAGTTTAGCCACCACTATACCAGCGGTGTATGTGTGTATAAATTTAGGGCAATCAAAAGTTACGCTGCCGCATCCGCTGGTTCGAACCTGCGAGCCGCGCCCGGTGTCGCATTTTATAGTATGTAACGAAAGAGATGCATAACGTTACAGTTTAGCCACCACTATACCAGCGGTGTATGTGTGTATAAATTTAGGGCAATCAAATGTTACGCTGCCGCATCCGCTGTTTCGAGCCTGCGAGCCGCGCCCGGTGTCGCATTTTATAGTATGTAACGAAAGAGATGCATAACGTTACAGTTTAGCCACCACTATACCAGCGGTGTATGTGTGTATAAATTTAGGGCAAACAAAAGTTACGCTGCCGCATCCGCTGGTTCGAACCTGCGAGCCGCGCCCGGTGTCGCATTTTATAGTATGTAACGAAAGAGATGCATAACGTTACAGTTTAGCCACCACTATACCAGCGGTGTATGTGTGTATAAATTTAGGGCAATCAAAAGTTACGCTGCCGCATCCGCTGGTTCGAACCTGCGAGCCGCGCCCGGTGTCGCATTTTATAGTATGTAACGAAAGAGATGCATAACGTTACAGTTTAGCCACCACTATACCAGCGGTGTATGTGTGTATAAATTTAGGGCAATCAAAAGTTACGCTGCCGCATCCGCTGGTTCGAACCTGCGAGCCGCGCCCGGTGTCGCATTTTATAGTATGTAACGAAAGAGATGCATAACGTTACAGTTTAGCCACCACTATACCAGCGGTGTATGTGTGTATAAATTTAGGGCAAACAAAAGTTACGCTGCCGCATCCGCTGGTTCGAACCTGCGAGCCGCGCCCGGTGTCGCATTTCATAGTATGTAACGAAAGAGATGAATCAGGTTACAGTTTAGCCACCACTATACCAGCGGTGTATGTGTGTATAAATTTAGGGCAATCAAATGTTACGCTGCCGCATCCGCTGTTTCGAGCCTGCGAGCCGCGCCCGGTGTCGCATTTTATAGTATGTAACGAAAGAGATGCATAACGTTACAGTTTAGCCACCACTATACCAGCGGTGTATGTGTGTATAAATTTAGGGCAATCAAAAGTTACGCTGCCGCATCCGCTGGTTCGAACCTGCGAGCCGCGCCCGGTGTCGCATTTTATAGTATGTAACGAAAGAGATGCATAACGTTACAGTTTAGCCACCACTATACCAGCGGTGTATGTGTGTATAAATTTAGGGCAATCAAAAGTTACGCTGCCGCATCCGCTGGTTCGAACCTGCGAGCCGCGCCCGGTGTCGCATTTTATAGTATGTAACGAAAGAGATGCATAACGTTACAGTTTAGCCACCACTATACCAGCGGTGTATGTGTGTATAAATTTAGGGCAATCAAATGTTACGCTGCCGCATCCGCTGTTTCGAGCCTGCGAGCCGCGCCCGGTGTCGCATTTTATAGTATGTAACGAAAGAGATGCATAACGTTACAGTTTAGCCACCACTATACCAGCGGTGTATGTGTGTATAAATTTAGGGCAATCAAAAGTTACGCTGCCGCATCCGCTGGTTCGAACCTGCGAGCCGCGCCCGGTCTCGCATTTCATAGTATGTAACGAAAGAGATGCATAACGTTACAGTTTAGCCACCACTATACCAGCGGTGTATGTGTGTATAAATTTAGGGCAAACAAAAGTTACGCTGCCGCATCCGCTGGTTCGAACCTGCGAGCCGCGCCCGGTGTCGCATTTTATAGTATGTAACGAAAGAGATGCATAACGTTACAGTTTAGCCACCACTATACCAGCGGTGTATGTGTGTATAAATTTAGGGCAAACAAAAGTTACGCTGCCGCATCCGCTGGTTCGAACCTGCGAGCCGCGCCCGGTGTCGCATTTTATAGTATGTAACGAAAGAGATGCATAACGTTACAGTTTAGCCACCACTATACCAGCGGTGTATGTGTGTATAAATTTAGGGCAATCAAATGTTACGCTGCCGCATCCGCTGTTTCGAGCCTGCGAGCCGCGCCCGGTGTCGCATTTCATAGTATGTAACGAAAGAGATGCATAACGTTACAGTTTAGCCACCACTATACCAGCGGTGTATGTGTGTATAAATTTAGGGCAATCAAAAGTTACGCTGCCGCATCCGCTGGTTCGAACCTGCGAGCCGCGCCCGGTGTCGCATTTTATAGTATGTAACGAAAGAGATGCATAACGTTACAGTTTAGCCACCACTATACCAGCGGTGTATGTGTGTATAAATTTAGGGCAATCAAAAGTTACGCTGCCGCATCCGCTGGTTCGAACCTGCGAGCCGCGCCCGGTGTCGCATTTTATAGTATGTAACGAAAGAGATGCATAACGTTACAGTTTAGCCACCACTATACCAGCGGTGTATGTGTGTATAAATTTAGGGCAATCAAATGTTACGCTGCCGCATCCGCTGTTTCGAGCCTGCGAGCCGCGCCCGGTGTCGCATTTTATAGTATGTAACGAAAGAGATGCATAACGTTACAGTTTAGCCACCACTATACCAGCGGTGTATGTGTGTATAAATTTAGGGCAATCAAAAGTTACGCTGCCGCATCCGCTGGTTCGAACCTGCGAGCCGCGCCCGGTCTCGCATTTCATAGTATGTAACGAAAGAGATGCATAACGTTACAGTTTAGCCACCACTATACCAGCGGTGTATGTGTGTATAAATTTAGGGCAAACAAAAGTTACGCTGCCGCATCCGCTGGTTCGAACCTGCGAGCCGCGCCCGGTGTCGCATTTTATAGTATGTAACGAAAGAGATGCATAACGTTACAGTTTAGCCACCACTATACCAGCGGTGTATGTGTGTATAAATTTAGGGCAAACAAAAGTTACGCTGCCGCATCCGCTGGTTCGAACCTGCGAGCCGCGCCCGGTGTCGCATTTTATAGTATGTAACGAAAGAGATGCATAACGTTACAGTTTAGCCACCACTATACCAGCGGTGTATGTGTGTATAAATTTAGGGCAATCAAATGTTACGCTGCCGCATCCGCTGTTTCGAGCCTGCGAGCCGCGCCCGGTGTCGCATTTTATAGTATGTAACGAAAGAGATGCATAACGTTACAGTTTAGCCACCACTATACCAGCGGTGTATGTGTGTATAAATTTAGGGCAATCAAAAGTTACGCTGCCGCATCCGCTGGTTCGAACCTGCGAGCCGCGCCCGGTCTCGCATTTCATAATATGTAACGAAAGAGATGCATGACGTTACAGTTTAGCCACCACTATACCAGCGGTGTATGTGTGTATAAATTTAGGGCAATCAAAAGTTACGCTGCCGCATCCGCTGGTTCGAACCTGCGAGCCGCGCCCGGTGTCGCATTTTATAGTATGTAACGAAAGAGATGCATAACGTTACAGTTTAGCCACCACTATACCAGCGGTGTATGTGTGTATAAATTTAGGGCAAACAAAAGTTACGCTGCCGCATCCGCTGGTTCGAACCTGCGAGCCGCGCCCGGTGTCGCATTTCATAGTATGTAACGAAAGAGATGAATCAGGTTACAGTTTAGCCACCACTATACCAGCGGTGTATGTGTGTATAAATTTAGGGCAATCAAATGTTACGCTGCCGCATCCGCTGTTTCGAGCCTGCGAGCCGCGCCCGGTGTCGCATTTTATAGTATGTAACGAAAGAGATGCATAACGTTACAGTTTAGCCACCACTATACCAGCGGTGTATGTGTGTATAAATTTAGGGCAATCAAAAGTTACGCTGCCGCATCCGCTGGTTCGAACCTGCGAGCCGCGCCCGGTCTCGCATTTCATAGTATGTAACGAAAGAGATGCATAACGTTACAGTTTAGCCACCACTATACCAGCGGTGTATGTGTGTATAAATTTAGGGCAAACAAAAGTTACGCTGCCGCATCCGCTGGTTCGAACCTGCGAGCCGCGCCCGGTGTCGCATTTCATAGTATGTAACGAAAGAGATGCATAACGTTACAGTTTAGCCACCACTATACCAGCGGTGTATGTGTGTATAAATTTAGGGCAAACAAAAGTTACGCTGCCGCATCCGCTGGTTCGAACCTGCGAGCCGCGCCCGGTCTCGCATTTCATAGTATGTAACGAAAGAGATGCATAACGTTACAGTTTAGCCACCACTATACCAGCGGTGTATGTGTGTATAAATTTAGGGCAAACAAAAGTTACGCTGCCGCATCCGCTGGTTCGAACCTGCGAGCCGCGCCCGGTCTCGCATTTCATAGTATGTAACGAAAGAGATGCATAACGTTACAGTTTAGCCACCACTATACCAGCGGTGTATGTGTGTATAAATTTAGGGCAATCAAATGTTACGCTGCCGCATCCGCTGTTTCGAGCCTGCGAGCCGCGCCCGGTGTCGCATTTTATAGTATGTAACGAAAGAGATGCATAACGTTACAGTTTAGCCACCACTATACCAGCGGTGTATGTGTGTATAAAATTAGGCCAAACAAAAGTTACGCTGCCGCATCCGCTGGTTCGAACCTGCGAGCCGCGCCCGGTGTCGCATTTTATAGTATGTAACGAAAGAGATGCATAACGTTACAGTTTAGCCACCACTATACCAGCGGTGTATGTGTGTATAAATTTAGGGCAAACAAAAGTTACGCTGCCGCATCCGCTGGTTCGAACCTGCGAGCCGCGCCCGGTGTCGCATTTTATAGTATGTAACGAAAGAGATGCATGACGTTACAGTTTAGCCACCACTATACCAGCGGTGTATGTGTGTATAAAATTAGGGCAAACAAAAGTTACGCTACCGCATCCGCTGGTTCGAACCTGCGAGCCGCGCCCGGTGTCGCATTTCATAGTATGTAACGAAAGAGATGCATAACGTTACAGTTTAGCCACCACTATACCAGCGGTGTATGTGTGTATAAATTTAGGGCAATCAAAAGTTACGCTGCCGCATCCGCTGGTTCGAACCTGCGAGCCGCGCCCGGTCTCGCATTTCATAGTATGTAACGAAAGAGATGCATAACGTTACAGTTTAGCCACCACAATACCAGCGGTGTATGTGTGTATAAAATTAGGGCAAACAAAAGTTACGCTGCCGCATCCGCTGGTTCGAACCTGCGAGCCGCGCCCGGTGTCGCATTTCATAGTATGTAACGAAAGAGATGCATAACGTTACAGTTTAGCCACCACTATACCAGCGGTGTATGTGTGTATAAAATTAGGCCAAACAAAAGTTACGCTGCCGCATCCGCTGGTTCGAACCTGCGAGCCGCGCCCGGTGTCGCATTTTATAGTATGTAGCGAAAGAGATGAATCAGGTTACAGATTAGCCACCACTATACCAGCGGTGTATGTGTGTATAAAATTAGGGCAAACAAAAGTTACGCTGCCGAATCCGCTGGTTCGAACCTGCGAGCAGCGCCCGGTGTCGCATTTTATAGAATGTAACGAAAGAGATGAATCAGGTAACAGTTTAGCCTCGGCTATACCAGCGGTGTATGTGTGTATAAAATTAGGGCAAACAAAAGTTAGGCTGCCGCATCCGCTGGTTCGAACCTGCGAGCCGCGCCAGATGTCGCATTTTATAGTATGTAACGAAAGAGATGAATCAGGTTACAGTTTAGCCACCACTATACCAGCGGTGTGTGTGTATATAAAATTAGGGCAAACAAAAGTTACGCTGCCGCATCCGCTGGTTCGAACCTGCGAGCAGCGCCCGGTGTCGCATTTTATAGTATGTAACGAAAGAGATGAATCAGGTAACAGTTTAGCCTCGGCTATACCAGCGGTGTATGTGTGTATAAAATTAGGGCAAACAAAAGTTACGCTGCCGCATCCGCTGGTTCGAACCTGCGAGCCGCGCCCGGTGTCGCATTTTATAGTATGTAACGAAAGAGATGCATAACGTTACAGTTTAGCCACCACTTTACCAGCGGTGTATGTGTGTATAAAATTAGGGCAAACAAAAGTTACGCTGCCGCATCCGCTGGTTCGAACCTGCGAGCCGCGCCCGGTGTCGCATTTTATAGTATGTAACGAAAGAGATGAATCAGGTTACAGTTTAGCCACCACTGTACCAGCGGTGTATGTGTATATAAAATTAGGGCAAACAAAAGTTACGCTGCCGCATCCGCTGGTTCGAACCTGCGAGCCGCGCCCGGTGTCGCATTTTATAGTATGTAACGAAAGAGATGAATCAGGTTACAGTTTAGCCACGGCTATACCAGCGGTGTATGTGTGTATAAAATTAGGGCAAACAAAAGTTACGCTGCCGCATCCGCTGTTTCGAACCTGCGAGCCGCGCCCGGTGTCGCATTTCATAGTATGTAACGAAAGAGATGCATAACGTTACAGTTTAGCCACCACTATACCAGCGGTGTATGTGTGTATAAATTTAGGGCAAACAAAAGTTACGCTGCCGCATCCGCTGGTTCGAACCTGCGAGCCGCGCCCGGTGTCGCATTTCATAGTATGTAACGAAAGAGATGAATCAGGTTACAGTTTAGCCACCACTATACCAGCGGTGTATGTGTGTATAAATTTAGGGCAATCAAAAGTTACGCTGCCGCATCCGCTGGTTCGAACCTGCGAGCCGCGCCCGGTCTCGCATTTCATAGTATGTAACGAAAGAGATGCATAACGTTACAGTTTAGCCACCACTATACCAGTGGTGTATGTGTGTATAAAATTAGGCCAAACAAAAGTTACGCTGCCGCATCCGCTGGTTCGAACCTGCGAGCCGCGCCCGGTGTCGCATTTTATAGTATGTAACGAAAGAGATGAATCAGGTTACAGTTTAGCCACCACTATACCAGCGGTGTATGTGTGTATAAATTTAGGGCAATCAAAAGTTACGCTGCCGCATCCGCTGGTTCGAACCTGCGAGCCGCGCCCGGTCTCGCATTTCATAGTATGTAACGAAAGAGATGCATAACGTTACAGTTTAGCCACCACTATACCAGCGGTGTATGTGTGTATAAATTTAGGGCAAACAAAAGTTACGCTGCCGCATCCGCTGGTTCGAACCTGCGAGCCGCGCCCGGTGTCGCATTTCATAGTATGTAACGAAAGAGATGAATCAGGTTACAGTTTAGCCACCACTATACCAGCGGTGTATGTGTGTATAAATTTAGGGCAATCAAAAGTTACGCTGCCGCATCCGCTGGTTCGAACCTGCGAGCCGCGCCCGGTCTCGCATTTTATAGTATGTAACGAAAGAGATGCATAACGTTACAGTTTAGCCACGGCTATACCAGCGGTGTATGTGTGTTTAAAATTAGGGCAATCAAAAGTTACGCTGCCGCATCCGCTGGTTCGAACCTGCGAGCCGCGCCCGGTCTCGCATTTTATAGTATGTAACGAAAGAGATGCATAACGTTACAGTTTAGCCACGGCTATACCAGCGGTGTATGTGTGTTTAAAATTAGGGCAAACAAATGTTACGCTGCCGCATCCGCTGTTTCGAGCCTGCGAGCCGCGCCCGGTCTCGCATTTTATAGTATGTAACGAAAGAGATGCATAACGTTACAGTTTAGCCACCACTATACGAGCGGTGTATGTGTGTATAAAATTAGGCCAAACAAAAGTTACGCTGCCGCATCCGCTGGTTCGAACCTGCGAGCCGCGCCCGGTGTCGCATTTTATAGTATGTAACGAAAGAGATGCATAACGTTACAGTTTAGCCACCACTATACCAGCGGTGTATGTGTGTATAAATTTAGGGCAAACAAAAGTTACGCTGCCGCATCCGCTGGTTCGAACCTGCGAGCCGCGCCCGGTGTCGCATTTTATAGTATGTAACGAAAGAGATGCATGACGTTACAGTTTAGCCACCACTATACCAGCGGTGTATGTGTGTATAAAATTAGGGCAAACAAAAGTTACGCTACCGCATCCGCTGGTTCGAACCTGCGAGCCGCGCCCGGTGTCGCATTTCATAGTATGTAACGAAAGAGATGCATAACGTTACAGTTTAGCCACCACTATACCAGCGGTGTATGTGTGTATAAATTTAGGGCAAACAAAAGTTACGCTGCCGCATCCGCTGGTTCGAACCTGCGAGCCGCGCCCGGTCTCGCATTTTATAGTATGTAACGAAAGAGATGCATAACGTTACAGTTTAGCCACGGCTATACCAGCGGTGTATGTGTGTATAAAATTAGGGCAAACAAAAGTTACGCTGCCGCATCCGCTGGTTCGAACCTGCGAGCCGCGCCCGGTGTCGCATTTTATAGTATGTAACGAAAGAGATGCATAACGTTACAGTTTAGCCACCACTATACCAGCGGTGTATGTGTGTATAAATTTAGGGCAATCAAAAGTTACGCTGCCGCATCCGCTGGTTCGAACCTGCGAGCCGCGCCCGGTGTCGCATTTTATAGTATGTAACGAAAGAGATGAATCAGGTAACAGTTTAGCCTCGGCTATACCAGCGGTGTATGTGTGTATAAAATTAGGGCAAACAAAAGTTAGGCTGCCGCATCCGCTGGTTCGAACCTGCGAGCCGCGCCCAGTGTCGCATTTCATAGTATGTAACGAAAGAGATGCATCACGTTACAGATTAGCCACCACTATACCGCCGGTGTATGTGTATATAAAATTAGGGCAAACAAAAGTTACGCTGCCGCATCCGCTGGTTCGAACCTGCGAGCCACGCCCGGTGTCGCATTTCATAGTATGTAACGAAAGAGATGCATCACGTTACAGATTAGCCACCACTATACCAGCAGTGTATGCGTATATAAAATTAGGGCAAACAAAAGTTACGCTGCCGCTTCCGCTGTTTCGAAACTGCGAGCCGCGCCCGGTGTCGCATTTTATAGTATGTAACGAAAGAGATGAATCAGGTAACAGTTTAGCCTCGGCTATACCAGCGGTGTATGTGTGTATAAAATTAGGGCAAACAAAAGTTAGGCTGCCGCATCCGCTGGTTCGAACCTGCGAGCCGCGCCCGGTGTCGCATTTCATAGTATGTAACGAAAGAGATGCATCACGTTACAGATTAGCCACCACTATACCAGCGGTGTATGTGTATATAAAATTAGGGCAAACAAAAGTTACGCTGCTGCATCCGCTGGTTCGAACCTGCGAGCAGCGCCCGGTGTCGCATTTTATAGTATGTAACGAAAGAGATGAATCAGGTAACAGTTTAGCCTCGGCTATACCAGCGGTGTATGTGTGTATAAAATTAGGGCAAACAAAAGTTAGGCTGCCGCATCCGCTGGTTCGAACCTGCGAGCCGCGCCCGGTGTCGCATTTTATAGTATGTAACGAAAGAGATGAATCAGGTAACAGTTTAGCCTCGGCTATACCAGCGGTGTATGTGTGTATAAAATTAGGGCAAACAAAAGTTAGGCTGCCGCATCCGCTGGTTCGAACCTGCGAGCCGCGCCCGGTGTCGCATTTTATAGTATGTAGCGAAAGAGATGAATCAGGTTACAGTTTAGCCACCACTATACCAGCGGTGTATGTGTATATAAAATTAGGGCAAACAAAAGTTACGCTGCCGCATCCGCTGGTTCGAACCTGCGAGCAGCGCCCGGTGTCGCATTTTATAGAATGTAACGAAAGAGATGAATCACGTTACAGATTAGCCACCACTATACCAGCGGTGTATGTGTATATAAAATTAGGGCAAACAAAAGTTACGCTGCCGCATCCGCTGGTTCGAACCTGCGAGCAGCGCCCGGTGTCGCATTTTATAGAATGTAACGAAAGAGATGAATCAGGTAACAGTTTAGCCTCGGCTATACCAGCGGTGTATGTGTGTATAAAATTAGGGCAAACAAAAGTTAGGCTGCCGCATCCGCTGGTTCGAACCTGCGAGCCGCGCCAGATGTCGCATTTTATAGTATGTAACGAAAGAGATGAATCAGGTTACAGTTTAGCCACCACTATACCAGCGGTGTGAGTGTATATAAAATTAGGGCAAACAAAAGTTACGCTGCCGCATCCGCTGGTTCGAACCTGCGAGCAGCGCCCGGTGTCGCATTTTATAGTATGTAACGAAAGAGATGAATCAGGTAACAGTTTAGCCTCGGCTATACCAGCGGTGTATGTGTGTATAAAATTAGGGCAAACAAAAGTTACGCTGCCGCATCCGCTGGTTCGAACCTGCGAGCCGCGCCCGGTGTCGCATTTTATAGTATGTAACGAAAGAGATGCATAACGTTACAGTTTAGCCACCACTTTACCAGCGGTGTATGTGTGTATAAAATTAGGGCAAACAAAAGTTACGCTGCCGCATCCGCTGGTTCGAACCTGCGAGCCGCGCCCGGTGTCGCATTTTATAGTATGTAACGAAAGAGATGAATCAGGTTACAGTTTAGCCACCACTGTACCAGCGGTGTATGTGTATATAAAATTAGGGCAAACAAAAGTTACGCTGCCGCATCCGCTGTTTCGAACCTGCGAGCCGCGCCCGGTGTCGCATTTCATAGTATGTAACGAAAGAGATGCATAACGTTACAGTTTAGCCACCACTATACCAGCGGTGTATGTGTGTATAAATTTAGGGCAAACAAAAGTTACGCTGCCGCATCCGCTGGTTCGAACCTGCGAGCCGCGCCCGGTGTCGCATTTCAGAGTATGTAACGAAAGAGATGAATCAGGTTACAGTTTAGCCACCACTATACCAGCGGTGTATGTGTGTATAAATTTAGGGCAATCAAAAGTTACGCTGCCGCATCCGCTGGTTCGAACCTGCGAGCCGCGCCCGGTCTCGCATTTCATAGTATGTAACGAAAGAGATGCATAACGTTACAGTTTAGCCACCACTATACCAGCGGTGTATGTGTGTATAAAATTAGGCCAAACAAAAGTTACGCTGCCGCATCCGCTGGTTCGAACCTGCGAGCCGCGCCCGGTGTCGCATTTTATAGTATGTAACGAAAGAGATGAATCAGGTTACAGTTTAGCCACCACTATACCAGCGGTGTATGTGTGTATAAATTTAGGGCAATCAAAAGTTACGCTGCCGCATCCGCTGGTTCGAACCTGCGAGCCGCGCCCGGTCTCGCATTTCATAGTATGTAACGAAAGAGATGCATAACGTTACAGTTTAGCCACCACTATACCAGCGGTGTATGTGTGTATAAATTTAGGGCAAACAAAAGTTACGCTGCCGCATCCGCTGGTTCGAACCTGCGAGCCGCGCCCGGTGTCGCATTTCATAGTATGTAACGAAAGAGATGAATCAGGTTACAGTTTAGCCACCACTATACCAGCGGTGTATGTGTGTATAAATTTAGGGCAATCAAAAGTTACGCTGCCGCATCCGCTGGTTCGAACCTGCGAGCCGCGCCCGGTCTCGCATTTTATAGTATGTAACGAAAGAGATGCATAACGTTACAGTTTAGCCACGGCTATACCAGCGGTGTATGTGTGTATAAAATTAGGCCAAACAAAACTTACGCTGCCGCATCCGCTGGTTCGAACCTGCGAGCCGCGCCCGGTGTCGCATTTTATAGTATGTAACGAAAGAGATGCATAACGTTACAGTTTAGCCACCACTATACCAGCGGTGTATGTGTGTATAAATTTAGGGCAAACAAAAGTTACGCTGCCGCATCCGCTGGTTCGAACCTGCGAGCCGCGCCCGGTGTCGCATTTCATAGTATGTAACGAAAGAGATGAATCAGGTTACAGTTTAGCCACCACTATACCAGCGGTGTATGTGTGTATAAATTTAGGGCAATCAAAAGTTACGCTGCCGCATCCGCTGTTTCGAGCCTGCGAGCCGCGCCCGGTGTCGCATTTCATAGTATGTAACGAAAGAGATGCATAACGTTACAGTTTAGCCACCACTATACCAGCGGTGTATGTGTGTATAAATTTAGGGCAATCAAAAGTTACGCTGCCGCATCCGCTGGTTCGAACCTGCGAGCCGCGCCCGGTCTCGCATTTCATAGTATGTAACGAAAGAGATGCATAACGTTACAGTTTAGCCACCACTATACCAGCGGTGTATGTGTGTATAAATTTAGGGCAAACAAAAGTTACGCTGCCGCATCCGCTGGTTCGAACCTGCGAGCCGCGCCCGGTGTCGCATTTCATAGTATGTAACGAAAGAGATGAATCAGGTTACAGTTTAGCCACCACTATACCAGCGGTGTATGTGTGTATAAATTTAGGGCAATCAAATGTTACGCTGCCGCATCCGCTGTTTCGAGCCTGCGAGCCGCGCCCGGTGTCGCATTTCATAGTATGTAACGAAAGAGATGCATAACGTTACAGTTTAGCCACCACTATACCAGCGGTGTATGTGTGTATAAATTTAGGGCAATCAAAAGTTACGCTGCCGCATCCGCTGGTTCGAACCTGCGAGCCGCGCCCGGTCTCGCATTTCATAGTATGTAACGAAAGAGATGCATAACGTTACAGTTTAGCCACCACTATACCAGCGGTGTATGTGTGTATAAATTTAGGGCAAACAAAAGTTACGCTGCCGCATCCGCTGGTTCGAACCTGCGAGCCGCGCCCGGTGTCGCATTTCATAGTATGTAACGAAAGAGATGAATCAGGTTACAGTTTAGCCACCACTATACCAGCGGTGTATGTGTGTATAAATTTAGGGCAATCAAAAGTTACGCTGCCGCATCCGCTGTTTCGAGCCTGCGAGCCGCGCCCGGTGTCGCATTTCATAGTATGTAACGAAAGAGATGCATAACGTTACAGTTTAGCCACCACTATACCAGCGGTGTATGTGTGTATAAATTTAGGGCAATCAAAAGTTACGCTGCCGCATCCGCTGGTTCGAACCTGCGAGCCGCGCCCGGTGTCGCATTTCATAGTATGTAACGAAAGAGATGAATCAGGTTACAGTTTAGCCACCACTATACCAGCGGTGTATGTGTGTATAAATTTAGGGCAAACAAAAGTTACGCTGCCGCATCCGCTGGTTCGAACCTGCGAGCCGCGCCCGGTGTCGCATTTCATAGTATGTAACGAAAGAGATGCATAACGTTACAGTTTAGCCACCACTATACCAGCGGTGTATGTGTGTATAAATTTAGGGCAATCAAAAGTTACGCTGCCGCATCCGCTGTTTCGAGCCTGCGAGCCGCGCCCGGTGTCGCATTTCATAGTATGTAACGAAAGAGATGCATAACGTTACAGTTTAGCCACCACTATACCAGCGGTGTATGTGTGTATAAATTTAGGGCAAACAAAAGTTACGCTGCCGCATCCGCTGGTTCGAACCTGCGAGCCGCGCCCGGTCTCGCATTTCATAGTATGTAACGAAAGAGATGCATAACGTTACAGTTTAGCCACCACTATACCAGCGGTGTATGTGTGTATAAATTTAGGGCAAACAAAAGTTACGCTGCCGCATCCGCTGGTTCGAACCTGCGAGCCGCGCCCGGTGTCGCATTTCATAGTATGTAACGAAAGAGATGAATCAGGTTACAGTTTAGCCACCACTATACCAGCGGTGTATGTGTGTATAAATTTAGGGCAATCAAAAGTTACGCTGCCGCATCCGCTGTTTCGAGCCTGCGAGCCGCGCCCGGTGTCGCATTTCATAGTATGTAACGAAAGAGATGCATAACGTTACAGTTTAGCCACCACTATACCAGCGGTGTATGTGTGTATAAATTTAGGGCAATCAAAAGTTACGCTGCCGCATCCGCTGGTTCGAACCTGCGAGCCGCGCCCGGTGTCGCATTTTATAGTATGTAACGAAAGAGATGCATAACGTTACAGTTTAGCCACCACTATACCAGCGGTGTATGTGTGTATAAATTTAGGGCAAACAAAAGTTACGCTGCCGCATCCGCTGGTTCGAACCTGCGAGCCGCGCCCGGTGTCGCATTTCATAGTATGTAACGAAAGAGATGAATCAGGTTACAGTTTAGCCACCACTATACCAGCGGTGTATGTGTGTATAAATTTAGGGCAATCAAAAGTTACGCTGCCGCATCCGCTGGTTCGAACCTGCGAGCCGCGCCCGGTGTCGCATTTTATAGTATGTAACGAAAGAGATGCATAACGTTACAGTTTAGCCACCACTATACCAGCGGTGTATGTGTGTATAAATTTAGGGCAATCAAAAGTTACGCTGCCGCATCCGCTGGTTCGAACCTGCGAGCCGCGCCCGGTGTCGCATTTTATAGTATGTAACGAAAGAGATGCATAACGTTACAGTTTAGCCACCACTATACCAGCGGTGTATGTGTGTATAAATTTAGGGCAAACAAAAGTTACGCTGCCGCATCCGCTGGTTCGAACCTGCGAGCCGCGCCCGGTGTCGCATTTCATAGTATGTAACGAAAGAGATGAATCAGGTTACAGTTTAGCCACCACTATACCAGCGGTGTATGTGTGTATAAATTTAGGGCAATCAAATGTTACGCTGCCGCATCCGCTGTTTCGAGCCTGCGAGCCGCGCCCGGTGTCGCATTTTATAGTATGTAACGAAAGAGATGCATAACGTTACAGTTTAGCCACCACTATACCAGCGGTGTATGTGTGTATAAATTTAGGGCAATCAAAAGTTACGCTGCCGCATCCGCTGGTTCGAACCTGCGAGCCGCGCCCGGTGTCGCATTTTATAGTATGTAACGAAAGAGATGCATAACGTTACAGTTTAGCCACCACTATACCAGCGGTGTATGTGTGTATAAATTTAGGGCAATCAAAAGTTACGCTGCCGCATCCGCTGGTTCGAACCTGCGAGCCGCGCCCGGTGTCGCATTTTATAGTATGTAACGAAAGAGATGCATAACGTTACAGTTTAGCCACCACTATACCAGCGGTGTATGTGTGTATAAATTTAGGGCAATCAAATGTTACGCTGCCGCATCCGCTGTTTCGAGCCTGCGAGCCGCGCCCGGTGTCGCATTTTATAGTATGTAACGAAAGAGATGCATAACGTTACAGTTTAGCCACCACTATACCAGCGGTGTATGTGTGTATAAATTTAGGGCAAACAAAAGTTACGCTGCCGCATCCGCTGGTTCGAACCTGCGAGCCGCGCCCGGTGTCGCATTTTATAGTATGTAACGAAAGAGATGCATAACGTTACAGTTTAGCCACCACTATACCAGCGGTGTATGTGTGTATAAATTTAGGGCAATCAAAAGTTACGCTGCCGCATCCGCTGGTTCGAACCTGCGAGCCGCGCCCGGTGTCGCATTTTATAGTATGTAACGAAAGAGATGCATAACGTTACAGTTTAGCCACCACTATACCAGCGGTGTATGTGTGTATAAATTTAGGGCAATCAAAAGTTACGCTGCCGCATCCGCTGGTTCGAACCTGCGAGCCGCGCCCGGTGTCGCATTTTATAGTATGTAACGAAAGAGATGCATAACGTTACAGTTTAGCCACCACTATACCAGCGGTGTATGTGTGTATAAATTTAGGGCAAACAAAAGTTACGCTGCCGCATCCGCTGGTTCGAACCTGCGAGCCGCGCCCGGTGTCGCATTTCATAGTATGTAACGAAAGAGATGAATCAGGTTACAGTTTAGCCACCACTATACCAGCGGTGTATGTGTGTATAAATTTAGGGCAATCAAATGTTA
Organism: Dermacentor variabilis; assembly: GCF_050947875.1. Classification (NCBI taxonomy): domain Eukaryota; kingdom Metazoa; phylum Arthropoda; class Arachnida; order Ixodida; family Ixodidae; genus Dermacentor; species Dermacentor variabilis. Next base: position 79,510 of record NW_027460544.1, on the reverse strand, counting down.
CGCTGCCGCATCCGCTGTTTCGAGCCTGCGAGCCGCGCCCGGTGTCGCATTTTATAGTATGTAACGAAAGAGATGCATAACGTTACAGTTTAGCCACCACTATACCAGCGGTGTATGTGTGTATAAATTTAGGGCAATCAAAAGTTACGCTGCCGCATCCGCTGGTTCGAACCTGCGAGCCGCGCCCGGTGTCGCATTTTATAGTATGTAACGAAAGAGATGCATAACGTTACAGTTTAGCCACCACTATACCAGCGGTGTATGTGTGTATAAATTTAGGGCAATCAAAAGTTACGCTGCCGCATCCGCTGGTTCGAACCTGCGAGCCGCGCCCGGTGTCGCATTTTATAGTATGTAACGAAAGAGATGCATAACGTTACAGTTTAGCCACCACTATACCAGCGGTGTATGTGTGTATAAATTTAGGGCAATCAAATGTTACGCTGCCGCATCCGCTGTTTCGAGCCTGCGAGCCGCGCCCGGTGTCGCATTTTATAGTATGTAACGAAAGAGATGCATAACGTTACAGTTTAGCCACCACTATACCAGCGGTGTATGTGTGTATAAATTTAGGGCAATCAAAAGTTACGCTGCCGCATCCGCTGGTTCGAACCTGCGAGCCGCGCCCGGTCTCGCATTTCATAGTATGTAACGAAAGAGATGCATAACGTTACAGTTTAGCCACCACTATACCAGCGGTGTATGTGTGTATAAATTTAGGGCAAACAAAAGTTACGCTGCCGCATCCGCTGGTTCGAACCTGCGAGCCGCGCCCGGTGTCGCATTTTATAGTATGTAACGAAAGAGATGCATAACGTTACAGTTTAGCCACCACTATACCAGCGGTGTATGTGTGTATAAATTTAGGGCAATCAAATGTTACGCTGCCGCATCCGCTGTTTCGAGCCTGCGAGCCGCGCCCGGTGTCGCATTTCATAGTATGTAACGAAAGAGATGCATAACGTTACAGTTTAGCCACCACTATACCAGCGGTGTATGTGTGTATAAATTTAGGGCAATCAAAAGTTACGCTGCCGCATCCGCTGGTTCGAACCTGCGAGCCGCGCCCGGTGTCGCATTTTATAGTATGTAACGAAAGAGATGCATAACGTTACAGTTTAGCCACCACTATACCAGCGGTGTATGTGTGTATAAATTTAGGGCAATCAAAAGTTACGCTGCCGCATCCGCTGGTTCGAACCTGCGAGCCGCGCCCGGTGTCGCATTTTATAGTATGTAACGAAAGAGATGCATAACGTTACAGTTTAGCCACCACTATACCAGCGGTGTATGTGTGTATAAATTTAGGGCAATCAAATGTTACGCTGCCGCATCCGCTGTTTCGAGCCTGCGAGCCGCGCCCGGTGTCGCATTTTATAGTATGTAACGAAAGAGATGCATAACGTTACAGTTTAGCCACCACTATACCAGCGGTGTATGTGTGTATAAATTTAGGGCAATCAAAAGTTACGCTGCCGCATCCGCTGGTTCGAACCTGCGAGCCGCGCCCGGTCTCGCATTTCATAGTATGTAACGAAAGAGATGCATAACGTTACAGTTTAGCCACCACTATACCAGCGGTGTATGTGTGTATAAATTTAGGGCAAACAAAAGTTACGCTGCCGCATCCGCTGGTTCGAACCTGCGAGCCGCGCCCGGTGTCGCATTTTATAGTATGTAACGAAAGAGATGCATAACGTTACAGTTTAGCCACCACTATACCAGCGGTGTATGTGTGTATAAATTTAGGGCAAACAAAAGTTACGCTGCCGCATCCGCTGGTTCGAACCTGCGAGCCGCGCCCGGTGTCGCATTTTATAGTATGTAACGAAAGAGATGCATAACGTTACAGTTTAGCCACCACTATACCAGCGGTGTATGTGTGTATAAATTTAGGGCAATCAAATGTTACGCTGCCGCATCCGCTGTTTCGAGCCTGCGAGCCGCGCCCGGTGTCGCATTTTATAGTATGTAACGAAAGAGATGCATAACGTTACAGTTTAGCCACCACTATACCAGCGGTGTATGTGTGTATAAATTTAGGGCAATCAAAAGTTACGCTGCCGCATCCGCTGGTTCGAACCTGCGAGCCGCGCCCGGTCTCGCATTTCATAATATGTAACGAAAGAGATGCATGACGTTACAGTTTAGCCACCACTATACCAGCGGTGTATGTGTGTATAAATTTAGGGCAATCAAAAGTTACGCTGCCGCATCCGCTGGTTCGAACCTGCGAGCCGCGCCCGGTGTCGCATTTTATAGTATGTAACGAAAGAGATGCATAACGTTACAGTTTAGCCACCACTATACCAGCGGTGTATGTGTGTATAAATTTAGGGCAAACAAAAGTTACGCTGCCGCATCCGCTGGTTCGAACCTGCGAGCCGCGCCCGGTGTCGCATTTCATAGTATGTAACGAAAGAGATGAATCAGGTTACAGTTTAGCCACCACTATACCAGCGGTGTATGTGTGTATAAATTTAGGGCAATCAAATGTTACGCTGCCGCATCCGCTGTTTCGAGCCTGCGAGCCGCGCCCGGTGTCGCATTTCATAGTATGTAACGAAAGAGATGCATAACGTTACAGTTTAGCCACCACTATACCAGCGGTGTATGTGTGTATAAATTTAGGGCAAACAAAAGTTACGCTGCCGCATCCGCTGGTTCGAACCTGCGAGCCGCGCCCGGTGTCGCATTTCATAGTATGTAACGAAAGAGATGCATAACGTTACAGTTTAGCCACCACTATACCAGCGGTGTATGTGTGTATAAATTTAGGGCAAACAAAAGTTACGCTGCCGCATCCGCTGGTTCGAACCTGCGAGCCGCGCCCGGTCTCGCATTTCATAGTATGTAACGAAAGAGATGCATAACGTTACAGTTTAGCCACCACTATACCAGCGGTGTATGTGTGTATAAATTTAGGGCAAACAAAAGTTACGCTGCCGCATCCGCTGGTTCGAACCTGCGAGCCGCGCCCGGTCTCGCATTTCATAGTATGTAACGAAAGAGATGCATAACGTTACAGTTTAGCCACCACTATACCAGCGGTGTATGTGTGTATAAATTTAGGGCAATCAAATGTTACGCTGCCGCATCCGCTGTTTCGAGCCTGCGAGCCGCGCCCGGTGTCGCATTTTATAGTATGTAACGAAAGAGATGCATAACGTTACAGTTTAGCCACCACTATACCAGCGGTGTATGTGTGTATAAAATTAGGGCAAACAAAAGTTACGCTACCGCATCCGCTGGTTCGAACCTGCGAGCCGCGCCCGGTGTCGCATTTTATAGTATGTAACGAAAGAGATGCATAACGTTACAGTTTAGCCACCACTATACCAGCGGTGTATGTGTGTATAAATTTAGGGCAAACAAAAGTTACGCTGCCGCATCCGCTGGTTCGAACCTGCGAGCCGCGCCCGGTCTCGCATTTCATAGTATGTAACGAAAGAGATGCATGACGTTACAGTTTAGCCACCACTATACCAGCGGTGTATGTGTGTATAAAATTAGGCCAAACAAAAGTTACGCTGCCGCATCCGCTGGTTCGAACCTGCGAGCCGCGCCCGGTGTCGCATTTTATAGTATGTAACGAAAGAGATGCATAACGTTACAGTTTAGCCACCACTATACCAGCGGTGTATGTGTGTATAAAATTAGGCCAAACAAAAGTTACGCTGCCGCATCCGCTGGTTCGAACCTGCGAGCCGCGCCCGGTGTCGCATTTTATAGTATGTAACGAAAGAGATGCATAACGTTACAGTTTAGCCACCACTATACCAGCGGTGTATGTGTGTATAAATTTAGGGCAAACAAAAGTTACGCTGCCGCATCCGCTGGTTCGAACCTGCGAGCCGCGCCCGGTGTCGCATTTTATAGTATGTAACGAAAGAGATGCATGACGTTACAGTTTAGCCACCACTATACCAGCGGTGTATGTGTGTATAAAATTAGGGCAAACAAAAGTTACGCTACCGCATCCGCTGGTTCGAACCTGCGAGCCGCGCCCGGTGTCGCATTTCATAGTATGTAACGAAAGAGATGCATAACGTTACAGTTTAGCCACCACTATACCAGCGGTGTATGTGTGTATAAATTTAGGGCAATCAAAAGTTACGCTGCCGCATCCGCTGGTTCGAACCTGCGAGCCGCGCCCGGTCTCGCATTTCATAGTATGTAACGAAAGAGATGCATAACGTTACAGTTTAGCCACCACAATACCAGCGGTGTATGTGTGTATAAAATTAGGGCAAACAAAAGTTACGCTGCCGCATCCGCTGGTTCGAACCTGCGAGCCGCGCCCGGTGTCGCATTTCATAGTATGTAACGAAAGAGATGCATAACGTTACAGTTTAGCCACCACTATACCAGCGGTGTATGTGTGTATAAAATTAGGCCAAACAAAAGTTACGCTGCCGCATCCGCTGGTTCGAACCTGCGAGCCGCGCCCGGTGTCGCATTTTATAGTATGTAGCGAAAGAGATGAATCAGGTTACAGATTAGCCACCACTATACCAGCGGTGTATGTGTGTATAAAATTAGGGCAAACAAAAGTTACGCTGCCGAATCCGCTGGTTCGAACCTGCGAGCAGCGCCCGGTGTCGCATTTTATAGAATGTAACGAAAGAGATGAATCAGGTAACAGTTTAGCCTCGGCTATACCAGCGGTGTATGTGTGTATAAAATTAGGGCAAACAAAAGTTAGGCTGCCGCATCCGCTGGTTCGAACCTGCGAGCCGCGCCAGATGTCGCATTTTATAGTATGTAACGAAAGAGATGAATCAGGTTACAGTTTAGCCACCACTATACCAGCGGTGTGTGTGTATATAAAATTAGGGCAAACAAAAGTTACGCTGCCGCATCCGCTGGTTCGAACCTGCGAGCAGCGCCCGGTGTCGCATTTTATAGTATGTAACGAAAGAGATGAATCAGGTAACAGTTTAGCCTCGGCTATACCAGCGGTGTATGTGTGTATAAAATTAGGGCAAACAAAAGTTACGCTGCCGCATCCGCTGGTTCGAACCTGCGAGCCGCGCCCGGTGTCGCATTTTATAGTATGTAACGAAAGAGATGCATAACGTTACAGTTTAGCCACCACTTTACCAGCGGTGTATGTGTGTATAAAATTAGGGCAAACAAAAGTTACGCTGCCGCATCCGCTGGTTCGAACCTGCGAGCCGCGCCCGGTGTCGCATTTTATAGTATGTAACGAAAGAGATGAATCAGGTTACAGTTTAGCCACCACTGTACCAGCGGTGTATGTGTATATAAAATTAGGGCAAACAAAAGTTACGCTGCCGCATCCGCTGGTTCGAACCTGCGAGCCGCGCCCGGTGTCGCATTTTATAGTATGTAACGAAAGAGATGAATCAGGTTACAGTTTAGCCACGGCTATACCAGCGGTGTATGTGTGTATAAAATTAGGGCAAACAAAAGTTACGCTGCCGCATCCGCTGTTTCGAACCTGCGAGCCGCGCCCGGTGTCGCATTTCATAGTATGTAACGAAAGAGATGCATAACGTTACAGTTTAGCCACCACTATACCAGCGGTGTATGTGTGTATAAATTTAGGGCAAACAAAAGTTACGCTGCCGCATCCGCTGGTTCGAACCTGCGAGCCGCGCCCGGTGTCGCATTTCATAGTATGTAACGAAAGAGATGAATCAGGTTACAGTTTAGCCACCACTATACCAGCGGTGTATGTGTGTATAAATTTAGGGCAATCAAAAGTTACGCTGCCGCATCCGCTGGTTCGAACCTGCGAGCCGCGCCCGGTCTCGCATTTCATAGTATGTAACGAAAGAGATGCATAACGTTACAGTTTAGCCACCACTATACCAGTGGTGTATGTGTGTATAAAATTAGGCCAAACAAAAGTTACGCTGCCGCATCCGCTGGTTCGAACCTGCGAGCCGCGCCCGGTGTCGCATTTTATAGTATGTAACGAAAGAGATGAATCAGGTTACAGTTTAGCCACCACTATACCAGCGGTGTATGTGTGTATAAATTTAGGGCAATCAAAAGTTACGCTGCCGCATCCGCTGGTTCGAACCTGCGAGCCGCGCCCGGTCTCGCATTTCATAGTATGTAACGAAAGAGATGCATAACGTTACAGTTTAGCCACCACTATACCAGCGGTGTATGTGTGTATAAATTTAGGGCAAACAAAAGTTACGCTGCCGCATCCGCTGGTTCGAACCTGCGAGCCGCGCCCGGTGTCGCATTTCATAGTATGTAACGAAAGAGATGAATCCGGTTACAGTTTAGCCACCACTATACCAGCGGTGTATGTGTGTATAAATTTAGGGCAATCAAAAGTTACGCTGCCGCATCCGCTGGTTCGAACCTGCGAGCCGCGCCCGGTCTCGCATTTTATAGTATGTAACGAAAGAGATGCATAACGTTACAGTTTAGCCACGGCTATACCAGCGGTGTATGTGTGTTTAAAATTAGGGCAATCAAAAGTTACGCTGCCGCATCCGCTGGTTCGAACCTGCGAGCCGCGCCCGGTCTCGCATTTTATAGTATGTAACGAAAGAGATGCATAACGTTACAGTTTAGCCACGGCTATACCAGCGGTGTATGTGTGTTTAAAATTAGGGCAAACAAATGTTACGCTGCCGCATCCGCTGTTTCGAGCCTGCGAGCCGCGCCCGGTCTCGCATTTTATAGTATGTAACGAAAGAGATGCATAACGTTACAGTTTAGCCACCACTATACGAGCGGTGTATGTGTGTATAAAATTAGGCCAAACAAAAGTTACGCTGCCGCATCCGCTGGTTCGAACCTGCGAGCCGCGCCCGGTGTCGCATTTTATAGTATGTAACGAAAGAGATGCATAACGTTACAGTTTAGCCACCACTATACCAGCGGTGTATGTGTGTATAAATTTAGGGCAAACAAAAGTTACGCTGCCGCATCCGCTGGTTCGAACCTGCGAGCCGCGCCCGGTGTCGCATTTTATAGTATGTAACGAAAGAGATGCATGACGTTACAGTTTAGCCACCACTATACCAGCGGTGTATGTGTGTATAAAATTAGGGCAAACAAAAGTTACGCTACCGCATCCGCTGGTTCGAACCTGCGAGCCGCGCCCGGTGTCGCATTTCATAGTATGTAACGAAAGAGATGCATAACGTTACAGTTTAGCCACCACTATACCAGCGGTGTATGTGTGTATAAATTTAGGGCAAACAAAAGTTACGCTGCCGCATCCGCTGGTTCGAACCTGCGAGCCGCGCCCGGTCTCGCATTTTATAGTATGTAACGAAAGAGATGCATAACGTTACAGTTTAGCCACGGCTATACCAGCGGTGTATGTGTGTATAAAATTAGGGCAAACAAAAGTTACGCTGCCGCATCCGCTGGTTCGAACCTGCGAGCCGCGCCCGGTGTCGCATTTCATAGTATGTAACGAAAGAGATGCATAACGTTACAGTTTAGCCACCACTATACCAGCGGTGTATGTGTGTATAAATTTAGGGCAAACAAAAGTTACGCTGCCGCATCCGCTGGTTCGAACCTGCGAGCCGCGCCCGGTCTCGCATTTTATAGTATGTAACGAAAGAGATGCATAACGTTACAGTTTAGCCACGGCTATACCAGCGGTGTATGTGTGTATAAAATTAGGGCAAACAAAAGTTACGCTACCGCATCCGCTGGTTCGAACCTGCGAGCCGCGCCCGGTGTCGCATTTCATAGTATGTAACGAAAGAGATGCATAACGTTACAGTTTAGCCACCACTATACCAGCGGTGTATGTGTGTATAAATTTAGGGCAATCAAAAGTTACGCTGCCGCATCCGCTGGTTCGAACCTGCGAGCCGCGCCCGGTCTCGCATTTTATAGTATGTAACGAAAGAGATGCATAACGTTACAGTTTAGCCACCACTATACCAGCGGTGTATGTGTGTATAAATTTAGGGCAATCAAAAGTTACGCTGCCGCATCCGCTGGTTCGAACCTGCGAGCCGCGCCCGGTCTCGCATTTTATAGTATGTAACGAAAGAGATGCATAACGTTACAGTTTAGCCACCACTATACCAGCGGTGTATGTGTGTATAAATTTAGGGCAATCAAAAGTTACGCTGCCGCATCCGCTGGTTCGAACCTGCGAGCCGCGCCCGGTGTCGCATTTCATAGTATGTAACGAAAGAGATGCATAACGTTACAGTTTAGCCACCACTATACCAGCGGTGTATGTGTGTATAAAATTAGGGCAAACAAAAGTTACGCTACCGCATCCGCTGGTTCGAACCTGCGAGCCGCGCCCGGTGTCGCATTTCATAGTATGTAACGAAAGAGATGCATAACGTTACAGTTTAGCCACCACTATACCAGCGGTGTATGTGTGTATAAATTTAGGGCAATCAAAAGTTACGCTGCCGCATCCGCTGGTTCGAACCTGCGAGCCGCGCCCGGTCTCGCATTTTATAGTATGTAACGAAAGAGATGCATAACGTTACAGTTTAGCCACCACTATACCAGCGGTGTATGTGTGTATAAATTTAGGGCAATCAAAAGTTACGCTGCCGCATCCGCTGGTTCGAACCTGCGAGCCGCGCCCGGTCTCGCATTTTATAGTATGTAACGAAAGAGATGCATAACGTTACAGTTTAGCCACCACTATACCAGCGGTGTATGTGTGTATAAAATTAGGGCAAACAAAAGTTACGCTACCGCATCCGCTGGTTCGAACCTGCGAGCCGCGCCCGGTGTCGCATATCATAGTATGTAACGAAAGAGATGCATAACGTTACAGTTTAGCCACCACTATACCAGCGGTGTATGTGTGTATAAATTTAGGGCAATCAAAAGTTACGCTGCCGCATCCGCTGGTTCGAACCTGCGAGCCGCGCCCGGTGTCGCATTTTATAGTATGTAGCGAAAGAGATGAATCAGGTTACAGTTTAGCCACCACTATACCAGCGGTGTATGTGTATATAAAATTAGGGCAAACAAAAGTTACGCTGCCGCATCCGCTGGTTCGAACCTGCGAGCAGCGCCCGGTGTCGCATTTTATAGAATGTAACGAAAGAGATGAATCACGTTACAGATTAGCCACCACTATACCAGCGGTGTATGTGTATATAAAATTAGGGCAAACAAAAGTTACGCTGCCGCATCCGCTGGTTCGAACCTGCGAGCAGCGCCCGGTGTCGCATTTTATAGAATGTAACGAAAGAGATGAATCAGGTAACAGTTTAGCCTCGGCTATACCAGCGGTGTATGTGTGTATAAAATTAGGGCAAACAAAAGTTAGGCTGCCGCATCCGCTGGTTCGAACCTGCGAGCCGCGCCAGATGTCGCATTTTATAGTATGTAACGAAAGAGATGAATCAGGTTACAGTTTAGCCACCACTATACCAGCGGTGTGTGTGTATATAAAATTAGGGCAAACAAAAGTTACGCTGCCGCATCCGCTGGTTCGAACCTGCGAGCAGCGCCCGGTGTCGCATTTTATAGTATGTAACGAAAGAGATGAATCAGGTAACAGTTTAGCCTCGGCTATACCAGCGGTGTATGTGTGTATAAAATTAGGGCAAACAAAAGTTACGCTGCCGCATCCGCTGGTTCGAACCTGCGAGCCGCGCCCGGTGTCGCATTTTATAGTATGTAACGAAAGAGATGCATAACGTTACAGTTTAGCCACCACTTTACCAGCGGTGTATGTGTGTATAAAATTAGGGCAAACAAAAGTTACGCTGCCGCATCCGCTGGTTCGAACCTGCGAGCCGCGCCCGGTGTCGCATTTTATAGTATGTAACGAAAGAGATGAATCAGGTTACAGTTTAGCCACCACTGTACCAGCGGTGTATGTGTATATAAAATTAGGGCAAACAAAAGTTACGCTGCCGCATCCGCTGGTTCGAACCTGCGAGCCGCGCCCGGTGTCGCATTTTATAGTATGTAACGAAAGAGATGAATCAGGTTACAGTTTAGCCACGGCTATACCAGCGGTGTATGTGTGTATAAAATTAGGGCAAACAAAAGTTACGCTGCCGCATCCGCTGTTTCGAACCTGCGAGCCGCGCCCGGTGTCGCATTTCATAGTATGTAACGAAAGAGATGCATAACGTTACAGTTTAGCCACCACTATACCAGCGGTGTATGTGTGTATAAATTTAGGGCAAACAAAAGTTACGCTGCCGCATCCGCTGGTTCGAACCTGCGAGCCGCGCCCGGTGTCGCATTTCATAGTATGTAACGAAAGAGATGAATCAGGTTACAGTTTAGCCACCACTATACCAGCGGTGTATGTGTGTATAAATTTAGGGCAATCAAAAGTTACGCTGCCGCATCCGCTGGTTCGAACCTGCGAGCCGCGCCCGGTCTCGCATTTCATAGTATGTAACGAAAGAGATGCATAACGTTACAGTTTAGCCACCACTATACCAGCGGTGTATGTGTGTATAAAATTAGGCCAAACAAAAGTTACGCTGCCGCATCCGCTGGTTCGAACCTGCGAGCCGCGCCCGGTGTCGCATTTTATAGTATGTAACGAAAGAGATGAATCAGGTTACAGTTTAGCCACCACTATACCAGCGGTGTATGTGTGTATAAATTTAGGGCAATCAAAAGTTACGCTGCCGCATCCGCTGGTTCGAACCTGCGAGCCGCGCCCGGTCTCGCATTTCATAGTATGTAACGAAAGAGATGCATAACGTTACAGTTTAGCCACCACTATACCAGCGGTGTATGTGTGTATAAATTTAGGGCAAACAAAAGTTACGCTGCCGCATCCGCTGGTTCGAACCTGCGAGCCGCGCCCGGTGTCGCATTTCATAGTATGTAACGAAAGAGATGAATCAGGTTACAGTTTAGCCACCACTATACCAGCGGTGTATGTGTGTATAAATTTAGGGCAATCAAAAGTTACGCTGCCGCATCCGCTGGTTCGAACCTGCGAGCCGCGCCCGGTCTCGCATTTTATAGTATGTAACGAAAGAGATGCATAACGTTACAGTTTAGCCACGGCTATACCAGCGGTGTATGTGTGTATAAAATTAGGGCAAACAAAAGTTACCCTACCGCATCCGCTGGTTCGAACCTGCGAGCCGCGCCCGGTGTCGCATTTCATAGTATGTAACGAAAGAGATGCATAACGTTACAGTTTAGCCACCACTATACCAGCGGTGTATGTGTGTATAAATTTAGGGCAATCAAAAGTTACGCTGCCGCATCCGCTGGTTCGAACCTGCGAGCCGCGCCCGGTCTCGCATTTCATAGTATGTAACGAAAGAGATGCATAACGTTACAGTTTAGCCACCACAATACCAGCGGTGTATGTGTGTATAAAATTAGGGCAAACAAAAGTTACGCTGCCGCATCCGCTGGTTCGAACCTGCGAGCCGCGCCCGGTGTCGCATTTCATAGTATGTAACGAAAGAGATGCATAACGTTACAGTTTAGCCACCACTATACCAGCGGTGTATGTGTGTATAAAATTAGGCCAAACAAAAGTTACGCTGCCGCATCCGCTGGTTCGAACCTGCGAGCCGCGCCCGGTGTCGCATTTCATAGTATGTAACGAAAGAGATGCATCACGTTACAGATTAGCCACCACTATACCAGCGGTGTATGTGTATATAAAATTAGGGCAAACAAAAGATACGCTGCCGCATCCGCTGGTTCGAACCTGCGAGCAGCGCCCGGTGTCGCATTTTATAGTATGTAACGAAAGAGATGAATCAGGTAACAGTTTAGCCTCGGCTATACCAGCGGTGTATGTGTGTATAAAATTAGGGCAAACAAAAGTTACGCTGCCGCATCCGCTGGTTCGAACCTGCGAGCAGCGCCCGGTGTCGCATTTTATAGTATGTAACGAAAGAGATGAATCAGGTAACAGTTTAGCCTCGGCTATACCAGAGTTGTATGTGTGTATAAAATTAGGGCAAACAAAAGTTACGCTGCCGCATCCGCTGGTTCGAACCTGCGAGCCGCGCCCGGTGTCGCATTTTATAGTATGTAACGAAAGAGATGCATAACGTTACAGTTTAGCCACCACTTTACCAGCGGTGTATGTGTGTATAAAATTAGGGCAAACAAAAGTTACGCTGCCGCATCCGCTGGTTCGAACCTGCGAGCCGCGCCCGGTGTCGCATTTTATAGTATGTAACGAAAGAGATGAATCAGGTTACAGTTTAGCCACCACTATACCAGCGGTGTGTGTGTATATAAAATTAGGGCAAACAAAAGTTACGCTGCCGCATCCGCTGGTTCGAACCTGCGAGCAGCGCCCGGTGTCGCATTTTATAGAATGTAACGAAAGAGATGAATCACGTTACAGATTAGCCACCACTATACCAGCGGTGTATGTGTATATAAAATTAGGGCAAACAAAAGTTACGCTGCCGCATCCGCTGGTTCGAACCTGCGAGCAGCGCCCGGTGTCGCATTTTATAGAATGTAACGAAAGAGATGAATCAGGTAACAGTTTCGCCTCGGCTATACCAGCGGTGTATGTGTGTATAAAATTAGGGCAAACAAAAGTTAGGCTGCCGCATCCGCTGGTTCGAACCTGCGAGCCGCGCCCGGTGTCGCATTTCATAGTATGTAACGAAAGAGATGCATCACGTTACAGATTAGCCACCACTATACCAGCGGTGTATGTGTATATAAAATTAGGGCAAACAAAAGTTACGCTGCCGCATCCGCTGGTTCGAACCTGCGAGCCGCGCCCGGTGTCGCATTTTATAGTATGTAACGAAAGAGATGAATCAGGTTACAGTTTAGCCACCACTATACCAGCGGTGTATGTGTATATAAAATTAGGGCAAACAAAAGTTACGCTGCCGCATCCGCTGGTTCGAACCTGCGAGCCGCGCCCGGTGTCGCATTTTATAGTATGTAACGAAAGAGATGAATCAGGTAACAGTTTAGCCTCGGCTATACCAGCGGTGTATGTGTGTATAAAATTAGGGCAAACAAAAGTTACGCTGCCGCTTCCGCTGTTTCGAACCTGCGAGCCGCGCCCGGTGTCGCATTTTATAGTATGTAACGAAAGAGATGAATCAGGTAACAGTTTAGCCTCGGCTATACCAGCGGTGTATGTGTGTATAAAATTAGGGCAAACAAAAGTTAGGCTGCCGCATCCGCTGGTTCGAACCTGCGAGCCGCGCCCGGTGTCGCATTTCATAGTATGTAACGAAAGAGATGCATCACGTTACAGATTAGCCACCACTATACCAGCGGTGTATGTGTATATAAAATTAGGGCAAACAAAAGTTACACTGCTGCATCCGCTGGTTCGAACCTGCGAGCAGCGCCCGGTGTCGCATTTTATAGTATGTAACGAAAGAGATGAATCAGGTAACAGTTTAGCCTCGGATATACCAGCGGTGTATGTGTGTATAAAATTAGGGCAAACAAAAGTTAGGCTGCCGCATCCGCTGGTTCGAACCTGCGAGCCGCGCCCGGTGTCGCATTTTATAGTATGTAACGAAAGAGATGAATCAGGTAACAGTTTAGCCTCGGCTATACCAGCGGTGTATGTGTGTATAAAATTAGGGCAAACAAAAGTTAGGCTGCCGCATCCGCTGGTTCGAACCTGCGAGCCGCGCCCGGTGTCGCATTTTATAGTATGTAGCGAAAGAGATGAATCAGGTTACAGTTTAGCCACCACTATACCAGCGGTGTATGTGTATATAAAATTAGGGCAATCAAAAGTTACGCTGCCGCATCCGCTGGTTCGAACCTGCGAGCAGCGCCCGGTGTCGCATTTCATAGTATGTAACGAAAGAGATGCATCACGTTACAGATAAGCCACCACTATACCAGCGGTGTATGTGTATATAAAATTAGGGCAAACAAAAGTTACGCTGCCGCATCCGCTGGTTCGAACCTGCGAGCCGCGCCCGGTGTCGCATTTTATAGTATGTAACGAAAGAGATGAATCAGGTTACAGTTTAGCCACCACTATACCAGCGGTGTATGTGTATATAAAATTAGGGCAAACAAAAGTTACGCTGCCGCATCCGCTGTTTCGAACCTGCGAGCAGCGCCCGGTGTCGCATTTCATAGTATGTAACGAAAGAGATGCATCACGTTACAGATTAGCCACCACTTTACCAGCGGTGTATGTGTATATAAAATTAGGGCAAACAAAATTTACGCTGCCGCATCCACTGGTTCGAACCTGCGAGCCGCGCCCGGTGTCGCATTTCATAGTATGTAACGAAAGAGATGAATCAGGTTACAGATTAGCCACCACTATACCAGCGGTGTATGTGTATATAAAATTAGGGCAAACAAAAGTTACGCTGCCGCATCCGCTGGTTCGAACCTGCGAGCCGCGCCCGGTGTCGCATTTCATAGTATGTAACGAAAGAGATGCATCACGTTACAGATTAGCCACCACTATACCAGCGGTGTATGTGTATATAAAATTAGGGCAAACAAAAGTTACGCTGCCGCTTCCGCTGTTTCGAACCTGCGAGCCGCGCCCGGTGTCGCATTTCATAGTATGTAACGAAAGAGATGCATCACGTTACAGATTAGCCACCACTATCCCAGCGGTGTATGTGTATATAAAATTAGGGCAAACAAAAGTTACGCTGCCGCATCCGCTGGTTCGAACCTGCGAGCCGCGCCCGGTGTCGCATTTCATAGTATGTAACGAAAGAGATGCATCACGTTACAGATTAGCCACCACTATACCAGCGGTGTATGTGTATATAAAATTAGGGCAAACAAAAGTTACGCTGCCGCATCCGCTGGTTCGAACCTGCGAGCCGCGCCCGGTGTCGCATTTCATAGTATGTAACGAAAGAGATGCATCACGTTACAGATTAGCCACCACTATACCAGCGGTGTATGTGTATATAAAATTAGGGCAAACAAAAGTTACGCTGCCGCATCCGCTGGTTCGAACCTGCGAGCCGCGCCCGGTGTCGCATTTCATAGTATGTAACGAAAGAGATGCATCACGTTACAGATTAGCCACCACTATACCAGCGGTGTATGTGTATATAAAATTAGGGCAAACAAAAGTTACGCTGCCGCATCCGCTGGTTCGAACCTGCGAGCCGCGCCCGGTGTCGCATTTCATAGTATGTAACGAAAGAGATGCATCACGTTACAGATTAGCCACCACTATACCAGCGGTGTATGTGTATATAAAATTAGGGCAAACAAAAGTTACGCTGCCGCATCCGCTGGTTCGAACCTGCGAGCCGCGCCCGGTGTCGCATTTCATAGTATGTAACGAAAGAGATGCATCACGTTACAGATTAGCCACCACTATCCCAGCGGTGTATGTGTATATAAAATTAGGGCAAACAAAAGTTACGCTGCCGCATCCGCTGGTTCGAACCTGCGAGCCGCGCCCGGTGTCGCATTTCATAGTATGTAACGAAAGAGATGCATCACGTTACAGATTAGCCACCACTATACCAGCAGTGTATGTGTATATAAAATTAGGGCAAACAAAAGTTACGCTGCCGCTTCCGCTGTTTCGAACCTGCGAGCCGCGCCCGGTGTCGCATTTCATAGTATGTAACGAAAGAGATGCATCACGTTACAGATTAGCCACCACTATACCAGCAGTGTATGTGTATATAAAATTAGGGCAAACAAAAGTTACGCTGCCGCATCCGCTGGTTCGAACCTGCGAGCCGCGCCCGGTGTCGCATTTCATAGTATGTAACGAAAGAGATGCATCACGTTACAGATTAGCCACCACTATACCAGCAGTGTATGTGTATATAAAATTAGGGCAAACAAAAGTTACGCTGCCGCATCCGCTGGTTCGAACCTGCGAGCCGCGCCCGGTGTCGCATTTCATAGTATGTAACGAAAGAGATGCATCACGTTACAGATTAGCCACCACTATCCCAGCGGTGTATGTGTATATAAAATTAGGGCAAACAAAAGTTACGCTGCCGCATCCGCTGGTTCGAACCTGCGAGCCGCGCCCGGTGTCGCATTTCATAGTATGTAACGAAAGAGATGCATCACGTTACAGATTAGCCACCACTATACCAGCGGTGTATGTGTATATAAAATTAGGGCAAACAAAAGTTACGCTGCCGCATCCGCTGGTTCGAACCTGCGAGCCGCGCCCGGTGTCGCATTTCATAGTATGTAACGAAAGAGATGCATCACGTTACAGATTAGCCACCACTATACCAGCGGTGTATGTGTATATAAAATTAGGGAAAACAAAAGTTACGCTGCCGCATCCGCTGGTTCGAACCTGCGAGCCGCGCCCGGTGTCGCATTTCATAGTATGTAACGAAAGAGATGCATCACGTTACAGATTAGCCACCACTATCCCAGCGGTGTATGTGTATATAAAATTAGGGCAAACAAAAGTTACGCTGCCGCATCCGCTGGTTCGAACCTGCGAGCCGCGCCCGGTGTCGCATTTCATAGTATGTAACGAAAGAGATGCATCACGTTACAGATTAGCCACCACTATACCAGCAGTGTATGTGTATATAAAATTAGGGCAAACAAAAGTTACGCTGCCGCTTCCGCTGTTTCGAACCTGCGAGCCGCGCCCGGTGTCGCATTTTATAGTATGTAACGAAAGAGATGAATCAGGTAACAGTTTAGCCTCCGCTATACCAGCGGTGTATGTGTGTATAAAATTAGGGCAAACAAAAGTTACGCTGCCGCATCCGCTGGTTCGAACCTGCGAGCCGCGCCCGGTGTCGCATTTCATAGTATGTAACGAAAGAGATGCATCACGTTACAGATTAGCCACCACTATCCCAGCGGTGTATGTGTATATAAAATTAGGGCAAACAAAAGTTACGCTGCCGCATCCGCTGGTTCGAACCTGCGAGCCGCGCCCGGTGTCGCATTTCATAGTATGTAACGAAAGAGATGCATCACGTTACAGATTAGCCACCACTATACCAGCGGTGTATGTGTATATAAAATTAGGGCAAACAAAAGTTACGCTGCCGCATCCGCTGGTTCGAACCTGCGAGCCGCGCCCGGTGTCGCATTTCATAGTATGTAACGAAAGAGATGCATCACGTTACAGATTAGCCACCACTATACCAGCGGTGTATGTGTATATAAAATTAGGGCAAACAAAAGTTACGCTGCCGCATCCGCTGGTTCGAACCTGCGAGCCGCGCCCGGTGTCGCATTTCATAGTATGTAACGAAAGAGATGCATCACGTTACAGATTAGCCACCACTATCCCAGCGGTGTATGTGTATATAAAATTAGGGCAAACAAAAGTTACGCTGCCGCATCCGCTGGTTCGAACCTGCGAGCCGCGCCCGGTGTCGCATTTCATAGTATGTAACGAAAGAGATGCATCACGTTACAGATTAGCCACCACTATACCAGCAGTGTATGTGTATATAAAATTAGGGCAAACAAAAGTTACGCTGCCGCTTCCGCTGTTTCGAACCTGCGAGCCGCGCCCGGTGTCGCATTTTATAGTATGTAACGAAAGAGATGAATCAGGTAACAGTTTAGCCTCGGCTATACCAGCGGTGTATGTGTGTATAAAATTAGGGCAAACAAAAGTTAGGCTGCCGCATCCGCTGGTTCGAACCTGCGAGCCGCGCCCGGTGTCGCATTTCATAGTATGTAACGAAAGAGATGCATCACGTTACAGATTAGCCACCACTATACCAGCGGTGTATGTGTATATAAAATTAGGGCAAACAAAAGTTACGCTGCTGCATCCGCTGGTTCGAACCTGCGAGCAGCGCCCGGTGTCGCATTTTATAGTATGTAACGAAAGAGATGAATCAGGTAACAGTTTAGCCTCGGCTATACCAGCGGTGTATGTGTGTATAAAATTAGGGCAAACAAAAGTTAGGCTGCCGCATCCGCTGGTTCGAACCTGCGAGCCGCGCCCGGTGTCGCATTTCATAGTATGTAACGAAAGAGATGCATCACGTTACAGATTAGCCACCACTATACCAGCGGTGTATGTGTATATAAAATTAGGGCAAACAAAAGTTACGCTGCCGCATCCGCTGGTTCGAACCTGCGAGCCACGCCCGGTGTCGCATTTCATAGTATGTAACGAAAGAGATGCATCACGTTACAGATTAGCCACCACTATACCAGCACTGTATGTGTATATAAAATTAGGGCAAACAAAAGTTACGCTGCCGCTTCCGCTGTTTCGAACCTGCGAGCCGCGCCCGGTGTCGCATTTCATAGTATGTAACGAAAGAGATGCATCACGTTACAGATTAGCCACCACTATCCCAGCGGTGTATGTGTATATAAAATTAGGGCAAACAAAAGTTACGCTGCCGCATCCGCTGGTTCGAACCTGCGAGCCGCGCCCGGTGTCGCATTTCATAGTATGTAACGAAAGAGATGCATCACGTTACAGATTAGCCACCACTATCCCAGCGGTGTATGTGTATATAAAATTAGGGCAAACAAAAGTTACGCTGCCGCTTCCGCTGTTTCGAACCTGCGAGCCGCGCCCGGTGTCGCATTTTATAGTATGTAACGAAAGAGATGAATCAGGTAACAGTTTAGCCTCGGCTATACCAGCGGTGTATGTGTGTATAAAATTAGGGCAAACAAAAGTTAGGCTGCCGCATCCGCTGGTTCGAACCTGCGAGCCGCGCCCGGTGTCGCATTTCATAGTATGTAACGAAAGAGATGCATCACGTTATAGATTAGCCACCACTATACCAGCGGTGTATGTGTATATAAAATTAGGGCAAACAAAAGTTACGCTGCTGCATCCGCTGGTTCGAACCTGCGAGCAGCGCCCGGTGTCGCATTTTATAGTATGTAACGAAAGAGATGAATCAGGTAACAGTTTAGCCTCGGCTATACCAGCGGTGTATGTGTGTATAAAATTAGGGCAAACAAAAGTTAGGCTGCCGCATCCGCTGGTTCGAACCTGCGAGCCGCGCCCGGTGTCGCATTTCATAGTATGTAACGAAAGAGATGCATCACGTTACAGATTAGCCACCACTATACCAGCGGTGTATGTGTATATAAAATTAGGGCAAACAAAAGTTACGCTGCCGCATCCGCTGGTTCGAACCTGCGAGCCACGCCCGGTGTCGCATTTCAGAGTATGTAACGAAAGAGATGCATCACGTTACAAATTAGCCACCACTATACCAGCACTGTATGTGTATATAAAATTAGGGCAAACAAAAGTTACGCTGCCGCTTCCGCTGTTTCGAACCTGCGAGCCGCGCCCGGTGTCGCATTTTATAGTATGTAACGAAAGAGATGAATCAGGTAACAGTTTAGCCTCGGCTATACCAGCGGTGTATGTGTGTATAAAATTAGGGCAAACAAAAGTTAGGCTGCCGCATCCGCTGGTTCGAACCTGCGAGCCGCGCCCAGTGTCGCATTTCATAGTATGTAACGAAAGAGATGCATCACGTTACAGATTAGCCACCACTATACCACCGGTGTATGTGTATATAAAATTAGGGCAAACAAAAGTTACGCTGCCGCATCCGCTGGTTCGAACCTGCGAGCCACGCCCGGTGTCGCATTTCATAGTATGTAACGAAAGAGATGCATCACGTTACAGATTAGCCACCACTATACCAGCAGTGTATGTGTATATAAAATTAGGGCAAACAAAAGTTACGCTGCCGCTTCCGCTGTTTCGAACCTGCGAGCCGCGCCCGGTGTCGCATTTTATAGTATGTAACGAAAGAGATGAATCAGGTAACAGTTTAGCCTCGGCTATACCAGCGGTGTATGTGTGTATAAAATTAGGGCAAACAAAAGTTAGGCTGCCGCATCCGCTGGTTCGAACCTGCGAGCCGCGCCCGGTGTCGCATTTCATAGTATGTAACGAAAGAGATGCATCACGTTACAGATTAGCCACCACTATACCAGCGGTGTATGTGTATATAAAATTAGGGCAAACAAAAGTTACGCTGCTGCATCCGCTGGTTCGAACCTGCGAGCAGCGCCCGGTGTCGCATTTTATAGTATGTAACGAAAGAGATGAATCAGGTAACAGTTTAGCCTCGGCTATACCAGCGGTGTATGTGTGTATAAAATTAGGGCAAACAAAAGTTAGGCTGCCGCATCCGCTGGTTCGAACCTGCGAGCCGCGCCCGGTGTCGCATTTTATAGTATGTAACGAAAGAGATGAATCAGGTAACAGTTTAGCCTCGGCTATACCAGCGGTGTATGTGTGTATAAAATTAGGGCAAACAAAAGTTAGGCTGCCGCATCCGCTGGTTCGAACCTGCGAGCCGCGCCCGGTGTCGCATTTTATAGTATGTAGCGAAAGAGATGAATCAGGTTACAGTTTAGCCACCACTATACCAGCGGTGTATGTGTATATAAAATTAGGGCAAACAAAAGTTACGCTGCCGCATCCGCTGGTTCGAACCTGCGAGCAGCGCCCAGTGTCGCATTTTATAGAATGTAACGAAAGAGATGAATCAGGTAACAGTTTAGCCTCGGCTATACCAGCGGTGTATGTGTGTATAAAATTAGGGCAAACAAAAGTTAGGCTGCCGCATCCGCTGGTTCGAACCTGCGAGCCGCGCCAGATGTCGCATTTTATAGTATGTAACGAAAGAGATGAATCAGGTTACAGTTTAGCCACCACTATACCAGCGGTGTGTGTGTATATAAAATTAGGGCAAACAAAAGTTACGCTGCCGCATCCGCTGGTTCGAACCTGCGAGCAGCGCCCGGTGTCGCATTTTATAGTATGTAACGAAAGAGATGAATCAGGTAACAGTTTAGCCTCGGCTATACCAGCGGTGTATGTGTGTATAAAATTAGGGCAAACAAAAGTTACGCTGCCGCATCCGCTGGTTCGAACCTGCGAGCCGCGCCCGGTGTCGCATTTTATAGTATGTAACGAAAGAGATGCATAACGTTACAGTTTAGCCACCACTTTACGAGCGGTGTATGTGTGTATAAAATTAGGGCAAACAAAAGTTACGCTGCCGCATCCGCTGGTTCGAACCTGCGAGCCGCGCCCGGTGTCGCATTTTATAGTATGTAACGAAAGAGATGAATCAGGTTACAGTTTAGCCACCACTGTACCAGCGGTGTATGTGTATATAAAATTAGGCAAACAAAAGTTACGCTGCCGCATCCGCTGGTTCGAACCTGCGAGCCGCGCCCGGTGTCGCATTTTATAGTATGTAACGAAAGAGATGAATCAGGTTACAGTTTAGCCACGGCTATACCAGCGGTGTATGTGTGTATAAAATTAGGGCAAACAAAAGTTACGCTGCCGCATCCGCTGTTTCGAACCTGCGAGCCGCGCCCGGTGTCGCATTTTATAGTATGTAACGAAAGAGATGAATCAGGTTACAGTTTAGCCACGGCTATACCAGCGGTGTATGTGTGTTTAAAATTAGGGCAAACAAAAGTTACGCTGCCGCATCCGCTGTTTCGAACCTGCGAGCCGCGCCCGGTGTCGCATTTTATAGTATGTAACGAAAGAGATGAATCAGGTTACAGTTTAGCCACGGCTATACCAGCGGTGTATGTGTGTATAAAATTAGGGCAAACAAAAGTTACGCTGCCGCATCCGCTGTTTCGAACCTGCGAGCCGCGCCCGGTGTCGCATTTTATAGTATGTAACGAAAGAGATGAATCAGGTTACAGTTTAGCCACCACTATACCAGCGGTGTATGTGTGTATAAATTTAGGGCAAACAAAAGTTACGCTGCCGCATCCGCTGGTTCGAACCTGCGAGCCGCGCCCGGTGTCGCATTTTATAGTATGTAACGAAAGAGATGAATCAGGTTACAGTTTAGCCACGGCTATACCAGCGGTGTATGTGTGTTTAAAATTAGGGCAAACAAAAGTTACGCTGCCGCATCCGCTGTTTCGAACCTGCGAGCCGCGCCCGGTGTCGCATTTCATAGTATGTAACGAAAGAGATGCATAACGTTACAGTTTAGCCACCACTATACCAGCGGTGTATGTGTGTATAAAATTAGGCCAAACAAAAGTTACGCTGCCGCATCCGCTGGTTCGAACCTGCGAGCCGCGCCCGGTGTCGCATTTTATAGTATGTAACGAAAGAGATGCATAACGTTACAGTTTAGCCACCACTATACCAGCGGTGTATGTGTGTATAAATTTAGGGCAAACAAAAGTTACGCTGCCGCATCCGCTGGTTCGAACCTGCGAGCCGCGCCCGGTGTCGCATTTTATAGTATGTAACGAAAGAGATGAATCAGGTTACAGTTTAGCCACGGCTATACCAGCGGTGTATGTGTGTTTAAAATTAGGGCAAACAAAAGTTACGCTGCCGCATCCGCTGGTTCGAACCTGCGAGCCGCGCCCGGTGTCGCATTTTATAGTATGTAACGAAAGAGATGCATAACGTTACAGTTTAGCCACCACTATACCAGCGGTGTATGTGTGTATAAATTTAGGGCAATCAAAAGTTACGCTGCCGCATCCGCTGGTTCGAACCTGCGAGCCGCGCCCGGTCTCGCATTTTATAGTATGTAACGAAAGAGATGAATCAGGTTACAGTTTAGCCACGGCTATACCAGCGGTGTATGTGTGTTTAAAATTAGGGCAAACAAAAGTTACGCTGCCGCATCCGCTGGTTCGAACCTGCGAGCCGCGCCCGGTGTCGCATTTTATAGTATGTAACGAAAGAGATGCATAACGTTACAGTTTAGCCACCACTATACCAGCGGTGTATGTGTGTATAAATTTAGGGCAAACAAAAGTTACGCTGCCGCATCCGCTGTTTCGAACCTGCGAGCCGCGCCCGGTGTCGCATTTTATAGTACGTAACGAAAGAGATGCATAACGTTACAGTTTAGCCACCACTATACCAGCGGTGTATGTGTGTATAAATTTAGGGCAAACAAAAGTTACGCTGCCGCATCCGCTGGTTCGAACCTGCGAGCCGCGCCCGGTCTCGCATTTTATAGTACGTAACGAAAGAGATGCATAACGTTACAGTTTAGCCACCACTATACCAGCGGTGTATGTGTGTATAAATTTAGGGCAAACAAAAGTTACGCTGCCGCATCCGCTGGTTCGAACCTGCGAGCCGCGCCCGGTCTCGCATTTTATAGTACGTAACGAAAGAGATGCATAACGTTACAGTTTAGCCACCACTATACCAGCGGTGTATGTGTGTATAAATTTAGGGCAAACAAAAGTTACGCTGCCGCATCCGCTGGTTCGAACCTGCGAGCCGCGCCCGGTGTCGCATTTTATAGTATGTAACGAAAGAGATGAATCAGGTTACAGTTTAGCCACCACTATACCAGCGGTGTATGTGTGTATAAAATTAGGCCAAACAAAAGTTACGCTGCCGCATCCGCTGGTTCGAACCTGCGAGCCGCGCCCGGTGTCGCATTTTATAGTACGTAACGAAAGAGATGCATAACGTTACAGTTTAGCCACCACTATACCAGCGGTGTATGTGTGTATAAATTTAGGGCAAACAAAAGTTACGCTGCCGCATCCGCTGGTTCGAACCTGCGAGCCGCGCCCGGTCTCGCATTTTATAGTACGTAACGAAAGAGATGCATAACGTTACAGTTTAGCCACCACTATACCAGCGGTGTATGTGTGTATAAATTTAGGGCAAACAAAAGTTACGCTGCCGCATCCGCTGGTTCGAACCTGCGAGCCGCGCCCGGTGTCGCATTTTATAGTATGTAACGAAAGAGATGAATCAGGTTACAGTTTAGCCACGGCTATACCAGCGGTGTATGTGTGTTTAAAATTAGGGCAAACAAAAGTTACGCTGCCGCATCCGCTGGTTCGAACCTGCGAGCCGCGCCCGGTGTCGCATTTTATAGTACGTAACGAAAGAGATGCATAACGTTACAGTTTAGCCACCACTATACCAGCGGTGTATGTGTGTATAAATTTAGGGCAAACAAAAGTTACGCTGCCGCATCCGCTGGTTCGAACCTGCGAGCCGCGCCCGGTGTCGCATTTTATAGTATGTAACGAAAGAGATGCATAACGTTACAGTTTAGCCACCACTATACCAGCGGTGTATGTGTGTATAAATTTAGGGCAAACAAAAGTTACGCTGCCGCATCCGCTGTTTCGAACCTGCGAGCCGCGCCCGGTGTCGCATTTTATAGTACGTAACGAAAGAGATGCATAACGTTACAGTTTAGCCACCACTATACCAGCGGTGTATGTGTGTATAAAATTAGGCCAAACAAAAGTTACGCTGCCGCATCCGCTGGTTCGAACCTGCGAGCCGCGCCCGGTCTCGCATTTTATAGTACGTAACGAAAGAGATGCATAACGTTACAGTTTAGCCACCACTATACCAGCGGTGTATGTGTGTATAAATTTAGGGCAAACAAAAGTTACGCTGCCGCATCCGCTGGTTCGAACCTGCGAGCCGCGCCCGGTCTCGCATTTTATAGTACGTAACGAAAGAGATGCATAACGTTACAGTTTAGCCACCACTATACCAGCGGTGTATGTGTGTATAAATTTAGGGCAAACAAAAGTTACGCTGCCGCATCCGCTGGTTCGAACCTGCGAGCCGCGCCCGGTGTCGCATTTTATAGTATGTAACGAAAGAGATGAATCAGGTTACAGTTTAGCCACGGCTATACCAGCGGTGTATGTGTGTTTAAAATTAGGGCAAACAAAAGTTACGCTGCCGCATCCGCTGGTTCGAACCTGCGAGCCGCGCCCGGTCTCGCATTTTATAGTACGTAACGAAAGAGATGCATAACGTTACAGTTTAGCCACCACTATACCAGCGGTGTATGTGTGTATAAATTTAGGGCAAACAAAAGTTACGCTGCCGCATCCGCTGGTTCGAACCTGCGAGCCGCGCCCGGTGTCGCATTTTATAGTATGTAACGAAAGAGATGCATAACGTTACAGTTTAGCCACCACTATACCAGCGGTGTATGTGTGTATAAATTTAGGGCAAACAAAAGTTACGCTGCCGCATCCGCTGTTTCGAACCTGCGAGCCGCGCCCGGTGTCGCATTTTATAGTACGTAACGAAAGAGATGCATAACGTTACAGTTTAGCCACCACTATACCAGCGGTGTATGTGTGTATAAATTTAGGGCAAACAAAAGTTACGCTGCCGCATCCGCTGGTTCGAACCTGCGAGCCGCGCCCGGTCTCGCATTTTATAGTACGTAACGAAAGAGATGCATAACGTTACAGTTTAGCCACCACTATACCAGCGGTGTATGTGTGTATAAATTTAGGGCAAACAAAAGTTACGCTGCCGCATCCGCTGGTTCGAACCTGCGAGCCGCGCCCGGTCTCGCATTTTATAGTACGTAACGAAAGAGATGCATAACGTTACAGTTTAGCCACCACTATACCAGCGGTGTATGTGTGTATAAATTTAGGGCAAACAAAAGTTACGCTGCCGCATCCGCTGGTTCGAACCTGCGAGCCGCGCCCGGTGTCGCATTTCATAGTATGTAACGAAAGAGATGCATAACGTTACAGTTTAGCCACCACTATACCAGCGGTGTATGTGTGTATAAAATTAGGCCAAACAAAAGTTACGCTGCCGCATCCGCTGGTTCGAACCTGCGAGCCGCGCCCGGTGTCGCATTTTATAGTACGTAACGAAAGAGATGCATAACGTTACAGTTTAGCCACCACTATACCAGCGGTGTATGTGTGTATAAATTTAGGGCAAACAAAAGTTACGCTGCCGCATCCGCTGGTTCGAACCTGCGAGCCGCGCCCGGTCTCGCATTTCATAGTATGTAACGAAAGAGATGCATAACGTTACAGTTTAGCCACCACAATACCAGCGGTGTATGTGTATATAAAATTAGGGCAAACAAAAGATACGCTGCCGCATCCGCTGGTTCGAACCTGCGAGCAGCGCCCGGTGTCGCATTTTATAGTATGTAACGAAAGAGATGAATCAGGTTACAGTTTAGCCACCACTATACCAGCGGTGTATGTGTGTATAAAATTAGGCCAAACAAAAGTTACGCTGCCGCATCCGCTGGTTCGAACCTGCGAGCCGCGCCCGGTCTCGCATTTTATAGTACGTAACGAAAGAGATGCATAACGTTACAGTTTAGCCACCACAATACCAGCGGTGTATGTGTGTATAAATTTAGGGCAATCAAAAGTTACGCTGCCGCATCCGCTGGTTCGAACCTGCGAGCCGCGCCCGGTCTCGCATTTCATAGTATGTAACGAAAGAGATGCATAACGTTACAGTTTAGCCACCACAATACCAGCGGTGTATGTGTGTATAAATTTAGGGCAATCAAAAGTTACGCTGCCGCATCCGCTGGTTCGAACCTGCGAGCCGCGCCCGGTCTCGCATTTCATAGTATGTAACGAAAGAGATGCATAACGTTACAGTTTAGCCACCACAATACCAGCGGTGTATGTGTGTATAAAATTAGGGCAAACAAAAGTTACGCTGCCGCATCCGCTGGTTCGAACCTGCGAGCCGCGCCCGGTGTCGCATTTCATAGTATGTAACGAAAGAGATGCATAACGTTACAGTTTAGCCACCACTATACCAGCGGTGTATGTGTATATAAAATTAGGGCAAACAAAAGATACGCTGCCGCATCCGCTGGTTCGAACCTGCGAGCAGCGTCCGGTGTCGCATTTTATAGTACGTAACGAAAGAGATGCATAACGTTACAGTTTAGCCACCACTATACCAGCGGTGTATGTGTGTATAAATTTAGGGCAAACAAAAGTTACGCTGCCGCATCCGCTGTTTCGAACCTGCGAGCCGCGCCCGGTGTCGCATTTTATAGTATGTAACGAAAGAGATGCATAACGTTACAGTTTAGCCACCACTATACCAGCGGTGTATGTGTGTATAAAATTAGGCCAAACAAAAGTTACGCTGCCGCATCCGCTGGTTCGAACCTGCGAGCCGCGCCCGGTGTCGCATTTCATAGTATGTAACGAAAGAGATGCATAACGTTACAGTTTAGCCACCACAATACCAGCGGTGTATGTGTGTATAAATTTAGGGCAATCAAAAGTTACGCTGCCGCATCCGCTGGTTCGAACCTGCGAGCCGCGCCCGGTCTCGCATTTCATAGTATGTAACGAAAGAGATGCATAACGTTACAGTTTAGCCACCACAATACCAGCGGTGTATGTGTGTATAAAATTAGGGCAAACAAAAGTTACGCTGCCGCATCCGCTGGTTCGAACCTGCGAGCCGCGCCCGGTGTCGCATTTCATAGTATGTAACGAAAGAGATGCATAACGTTACAGTTTAGCCACCACTATACCAGCGGTGTATGTGTGTATAAAATTAGGCCAAACAAAAGTTACGCTGCCGCATCCGCTGGTTCGAACCTGCGAGCCGCGCCCGGTGTCGCATTTCATAGTATGTAACGAAAGAGATGCATCACGTTACAGATTAGCCACCACTATACCAGCGGTGTATGTGTATATAAAATTAGGGCAAACAAAAGATACGCTGCCGCATCCGCTGGTTCGAACCTGCGAGCAGCGCCCGGTGTCGCATTTTATAGTATGTAACGAAAGAGATGAATCAGGTAACAGTTTAGCCTCGGCTATACCAGCGGTGTATGTGTGTATAAAATTAGGGCAAACAAAAGTTACGCTGCCGCATCCGCTGGTTCGAACCTGCGAGCAGCGCCCGGTGTCGCATTTTATAGTATGTAACGAAAGAGATGAATCAGGTAACAGTTTAGCCTCGGCTATACCAGAGTTGTATGTGTGTATAAAATTAGGGCAAACAAAAGTTACGCTGCCGCATCCGCTGGTTCGAACCTGCGAGCCGCGCCCGGTGTCGCATTTTATAGTATGTAACGAAAGAGATGCATAACGTTACAGTTTAGCCACCACTTTACCAGCGGTGTATGTGTGTATAAAATTAGGGCAAACAAAAGTTACGCTGCCGCATCCGCTGGTTCGAACCTGCGAGCCGCGCCCGGTGTCGCATTTTATAGTATGTAACGAAAGAGATGAATCAGGTTACAGTTTAGCCACCACTGTACCAGCGGTGTATGTGTATATAAAATTAGGGCAAACAAAAGTTACGCTGGCGCATCCGCTGGTTCGAACCTGCGAGCCGCGCCCGGTGTCGCATTTTATAGTATGTAACGAAAGAGATGCATAACGTTACAGTTTAGCCACGGCTATACCAGCGGTGTATGTGTGTATAAAATTAGGGCAAACAAAAGTTACGCTGCCGCATCCGCTGTTTCGAACCTGCGAGCCGCGCCCGGTGTCGCATTTCATAGTATGTAACGAAAGAGATGCATAACGTTACAGTTTAGCCACCACTATACCAGCGGTGTATGTGTGTATAAATTTAGGGCAAACAAAAGTTACGCTGCCGCATCCGCTGGTTCGAACCTGCGAGCCGCGCCCGGTGTCGCATTTCATAGTATGTAACGAAAGAGATGCATAACGTTACAGTTTAGCCACGGCTATACCAGCGGTGTATGTGTGTATAAATTTAGGGCAATCAAAAGTTACGCTGCCGCATCCGCTGTTTCGAACCTGCGAGCCGCGCCCGGTGTCGCATTTCATAGTATGTAACGAAAGAGATGCATAACGTTACAGTTTAGCCACCACTATACCAGCGGTGTATGTGTGTATAAAATTAGGGCAAACAAAAGTTACGCTGCCGCATCCGCTGGTTCGAACCTGCGAGCCGCGCCCGGTGTCGCATTTCATAGTATGTAACGAAAGAGATGCATAACGTTACAGTTTAGCCACCACTATACCAGCGGTGTATGTGTGTATAAAATTAGGGCAAACAAAAGTTACGCTGCCGCATCCGCTGGTTCGAACCTGCGAGCCGCGCCCGGTGTCGCATTTCATAGTATGTAACGAAAGAGATGCATAACGTTACAGTTTAGCCACCACTATACCAGCGGTGTATGTGTGTATAAAATTAGGGCAAACAAAAGTTACGCTGCCGCATCCGCTGGTTCGAACCTGCGAGCCGCGCCCGGTGTCGCATTTCATAGTATGTAACGAAAGAGATGCATAACGTTACAGTTTAGCCACCACTATACCAGCGGTGTATGTGTGTATAAATTTAGGGCAATCAAAAGTTACGCTGCCGCATCCGCTGGTTCGAACCTGCGAGCCGCGCCCGGTCTCGCATTTCATAGTATGTAACGAAAGAGATGCATAACGTTACAGTTTAGCCACCACAATACCAGCGGTGTATGTGTGTATAAAATTAGGGCAAACAAAAGTTACGCTGCCGCATCCGCTGGTTCGAACCTGCGAGCCGCGCCCGGTGTCGCATTTCATAGTATGTAACGAAAGAGATGCATAACGTTACAGTTTAGCCACCACTATACCAGCGGTGTATGTGTGTATAAATTTAGGGCAATCAAAAGTTACGCTGCCGCATCCGCTGGTTCGAACCTGCGAGCCGCGCCCGGTGTCGCATTTCATAGTATGTAACGAAAGAGATGCATAACGTTACAGTTTAGCCACGGCTATACCAGCGGTGTATGTGTGTATAAAATTAGGGCAAACAAAAGTTACGCTGCCGCATCCGCTGGTTCGAACCTGCGAGCCGCGCCCGGTGTCGCATTTCATAGTATGTAACGAAAGAGATGCATAACGTTACAGTTTAGCCACCACTATACCAGCGGTGTATGTGTGTATAAAATTAGGGCAAACAAAAGTTACGCTGCCGCATCCGCTGGTTCGAACCTGCGAGCCGCGCCCGGTGTCGCATTTCATAGTATGTAACGAAAGAGATGCATAACGTTACAGTTTAGCCACCACTATACCAGCGGTGTATGTGTGTATAAATTTAGGGCAATCAAAAGTTACGCTGCCGCATCCGCTGGTTCGAACCTGCGAGCCGCGCCCGGTCTCGCATTTCATAGTATGTAACGAAAGAGATGCATAACGTTACAGTTTAGCCACCACAATACCAGCGGTGTATGTGTGTATAAAATTAGGGCAAACAAAAGTTACGCTGCCGCATCCGCTGGTTCGAACCTGCGAGCCGCGCCCGGTGTCGCATTTCATAGTATGTAACGAAAGAGATGCATAACGTTACAGTTTAGCCACCACTATACCAGCGGTGTATGTGTGTATAAATTTAGGGCAATCAAAAGTTACGCTGCCGCATCCGCTGGTTCGAACCTGCGAGCCGCGCCCGGTGTCGCATTTCATAGTATGTAACGAAAGAGATGCATAACGTTACAGTTTAGCCACCACAATACCAGCGGTGTATGTGTGTATAAAATTAGGGCAAACAAAAGTTACGCTGCCGCATCCGCTGGTTCGAACCTGCGAGCCGCGCCCGGTCTCGCATTTCATAGTATGTAACGAAAGAGATGCATAACGTTACAGTTTAGCCACCACAATACCAGCGGTGTATGTGTGTATAAAATTAGGGCAAACAAAAGTTACGCTGCCGCATCCGCTGGTTCGAACCTGCGAGCCGCGCCCGGTCTCGCATTTCATAGTATGTAACGAAAGAGATGCATAACGTTACAGTTTAGCCACCACAATACCAGCGGTGTATGTGTGTATAAATTTAGGGCAATCAAAAGTTACGCTGCCGCATCCGCTGGTTCGAACCTGCGAGCCGCGCCCGGTGTCGCATTTCATAGTATGTAACGAAAGAGATGCATAACGTTACAGTTTAGCCACCACTATACCAGCGGTGTATGTGTGTATAAATTTAGGGCAATCAAAAGTTACGCTGCCGCATCCGCTGGTTCGAACCTGCGAGCCGCGCCCGGTCTCGCATTTCATAGTATGTAACGAAAGAGATGCATAACGTTACAGTTTAGCCACCACAATACCAGCGGTGTATGTGTGTATAAAATTAGGGCAAACAAAAGTTACGCTGCCGCATCCGCTGGTTCGAACCTGCGAGCCGCGCCCGGTCTCGCATTTCATAGTATGTAACGAAAGAGATGCATAACGTTACAGTTTAGCCACCACAATACCAGCGGTGTATGTGTGTATAAATTTAGGGCAATCAAAAGTTACGCTGCCGCATCCGCTGTTTCGAACCTGCGAGCCGCGCCCGGTGTCGCATTTCATAGTATGTAACGAAAGAGATGCATAACGTTACAGTTTAGCCACCACTATACCAGCGGTGTATGTGTGTATAAAATTAGGGCAAACAAAAGTTACGCTGCCGCATCCGCTGGTTCGAACCTGCGAGCCGCGCCCGGTGTCGCATTTCATAGTATGTAACGAAAGAGATGCATAACGTTACAGTTTAGCCACCACTATACCAGCGGTGTATGTGTGTATAAATTTAGGGCAATCAAAAGTTACGCTGCCGCATCCGCTGGTTCGAACCTGCGAGCCGCGCCCGGTCTCGCATTTCATAGTATGTAACGAAAGAGATGCATAACGTTACAGTTTAGCCACCACAATACCAGCGGTGTATGTGTGTATAAAATTAGGGCAAACAAAAGTTACGCTGCCGCATCCGCTGGTTCGAACCTGCGAGCCGCGCCCGGTGTCGCATTTCATAGTATGTAACGAAAGAGATGCATAACGTTACAGTTTAGCCACCACTATACCAGCGGTGTATGTGTGTATAAAATTAGGGCAAACAAAAGTTGCGCTGCCGCATCCGCTGTTTCGAACCTGCGAGCCGCGCCCGGTGTCGCATTTCATAGTATGTAACGAAAGAGATGCATAACGTTACAGTTTAGCCACCACTATACCAGCGGTGTATGTGTGTATAAATTTAGGGCAATCAAAAGTTACGCTGCCGCATCCGCTGGTTCGAACCTGCGACCCGCGCCCGGTGTCGCATTTCATAGTATGTAACGAAAGAGATGCATAACGTTACAGTTTAGCCACCACTATACCAGCGGTGTATGTGTGTATAAAATTAGGGCAAACAAAAGTTACGCTGCCGCATCCGCTGGTTCGAACCTGCGAGCCGCGCCCGGTGTCGCATTTCATAGTATGTAACGAAAGAGATGCATAACGTTACAGTTTAGCCACCACTATACCAGCGGTGTATGTGTGTATAAAATTAGGGCAAACAAAAGTTGCGCTGCCGCATCCGCTGTTTCGAACCTGCGAGCCGCGCCCGGTGTCGCATTTCATAGTATGTAACGAAAGAGATGCATAACGTTACAGTTTAGCCACCACTATACCAGCGGTGTATGTGTGTATAAATTTAGGGCAATCAAAAGTTACGCTGCCGCATCCGCTGGTTCGAACCTGCGACCCGCGCCCGGTGTCGCATTTCATAGTATGTAACGAAAGAGATGCATAACGTTACAGTTTAGCCACCACTATACCAGCGGTGTATGTGTGTATAAAATTAGGGCAAACAAAAGTTACGCTGCCGCATCCGCTGGTTCGAACCTGCGAGCCGCGCCCGGTGTCGCATTTCATAGTATGTAACGAAAGAGATGCATAACGTTACAGTTTAGCCACCACTATACCAGCGGTGTATGTGTGTATAAAATTAGGGCAATCAAAAGTTACGCTGCCGCATCCGCTGTTTCGAACCTGCGAGCCGCGCCCGGTGTCGCATTTCATAGTATGTAACGAAAGAGATGCATAACGTTACAGTTTAGCCACCACTATACCAGCGGTGTATGTGTGTATAAATTTAGGGCAATCAAAAGTTACGCTGCCGCATCCGCTGGTTCGAACCTGCGAGCCGCGCCCGGTGTCGCATTTCATAGTATGTAACGAAAGAGATGCATAACGTTACAGTTTAGCCACCACTATACCAGCGGTGTATGTGTGTATAAAATTAGGGCAAACAAAAGTTGCGCTGCCGCATCCGCTGTTTCGAACCTGCGAGCCGCGCCCGGTGTCGCATTTCATAGTATGTAACGAAAGAGATGCATAACGTTACAGTTTAGCCACCACTATACCAGCGGTGTATGTGTGTATAAATTTAGGGCAATCAAAAGTTACGCTGCCGCATCCGCTGGTTCGAACCTGCGACCCGCGCCCGGTGTCGCATTTCATAGTATGTAACGAAAGAGATGCATAACGTTACAGTTTAGCCACCACTATACCAGCGGTGTATGTGTGTATAAAATTAGGGCAAACAAAAGTTACGCTGCCGTATCCGCTGGTTCGAACCTGCGAGCCGCGCCCGGTGTCGCATTTCATAGTATGTAACGAAAGAGATGAATCAGGTTGCAGTTTAGCCACCACTGTACCAGCGGTGTATGTGTATATAAAATTAGGGCAAACAAAAGTTACGCTGCCGCATCCGCTGTTTCGAACCTGCGAGCCGCGCCCGGTGTCGCATTTCATAGTATGTAACGAAAGAGATGAATCAGGTTACAGTTTAGCCACCACTATACCAGCGGTGTATGTGTATATAAAATTAGGGCAAACAATAGTTACGCTGCCGTATCCGCTGGTTCGAACCTGCGAGCCGCGCCCGGTGTCGCATTTCATAGTATGTAACGAAAGAGATGCATAATGTTACAGTTTAGCCACCACTATACCAGCGGTGTATGTGTGTATAAAATTAGGGCAAACAAAAGATACGCTGCCGCATCCACTGGTTCGAACCTGCGAGCTGCGCCCGGTGTCGCATTTCATAGTATGTAACGAAAGAGATGCATAACGTTACAGTTTAGCCACCACTATACCAGCGGTGTATGTGTGTATAAAATTAGGGCAAACAAAAGATACGCTGCCGCATCCACTGGTTCGAACCTGCGAGCTGCGCCCGGTGTCGCATTTCATAGTATGTAACGAACGAGATGCATAACGTTACAGTTTAGCCACCACTATACCAGCGGTGTATGTGTGTATAAAATTAGGGCAAACAAAAGTTACGCTGCCGCATCCGCTGTTTCGAACCTGCGAGCCGCGCCCGGTGTCGCATTTCATAGTATGTAACGAAAGAGATGCATAACGTTACAGTTTAGCCACCACTATACCAGCGGTGTATGTGTGTATAAAATTAGGGCAAACAAAAGTTACGCTGCCGCATCCGCTGTTTCGAACCTGCGAGCCGCGCCCGGTGTCGCATTTCATAGTATGTAACGAAAGAGATGCATAACGTTACAGTTTAGCCACCACTATACCAGCGGTGTATGTGTGTATAAAATTAGGGCAAACAAAAGTTACGCTGCCGCATCCGCTGGTTCGAACCTGCGAGCCGCGCCCGGTGTCGCATTTCATAGTATGTAACGAAAGAGATGAATCAGGTTACAGTTTAGCCACCACTATACCAGCGGTGTATGTGTGTATAAAATTAGGGCAAACAAAAGTTACGCTGCCGCATCCGCTGTTTCGAACCTGCGAGCCGCGCCCGGTGTCGCATTTCATAGTATGTAACGAAAGAGATGCATAACGTTACAGTTTAGCCACCACTATACCAGCGGTGTATGTGTGTATAAAATTAGGGCAAACAAAAGTTACGCTGCCGCATCTGCTGGTTCGAACCTGCGAGCCGCGCCCGGTGTCGCATTTCATAGTATGTAACGAAAGAGATGAATCAGGTTACAGTTTAGCCACGGCTATACCAGCGGTGTATGTGTGTATAAATTTAGGGCAATCAAAAGTTACGCTGCCGCATCTGCTGGTTCGAACCTGCGAGCCGCGCCCGGTGTCGCATTTCATAGTATGTAACGAAAGAGATGAATCAGGTTACAGTTTAGCCACCACTATACCAGCGGTGTATGTGTGTATAAAATTAGGGCAAACAAAAGATACGCTGCCGCATCCGCTGGTTCGAACCTGCGAGCTGCGCCCGGTGTCGCATTTCATAGTATGTAACGAAAGAGATGCATAACGTTACAGTTTAGCCACCACTATACCAGCGGTGTATGTGTATATAAAATTAGGGCAAACAAAAGTTACGCTGCCGCATCCGCTGTTTCGAACCTGTGAGCCGCGCCCGGTGTCGCATTTCATAGTATGTAACGAAAGAGATGAATCAGGTTACAGTTTAGCCACGGCTATACCAGCGGTGTATGTGTGTTTAAAATTAGGGCAAACAAAAGTTACGCTGCCGCATCCGCTGGTTCGAACCTGCGAGCTGCGCCCGGTGTCGCATTTCATAGTATGTAACGAAAGAGATGCATAACGTTACAGTTTAGCCACCACTATACCAGCGGTGTATGTGTGTATAAAATTAGGGCAAACAAAAGTTACGCTGCCGCATCTGCTGGTTCGAACCTGCGAGCCGCGCCCGGTGTCGCATTTCATAGTATGTAACGAAAGAGATGAATCAGGTTACAGTTTAGCCACGGCTATACCAGCGGTGTATGTGTGTTTAAAATTAGGGCAAACAAAAGTTACGCTGCCGCATCCGCTGGTTCGAACCTGCGAGCTGCGCCCGGTGTCGCATTTCATAGTATGTAACGAAAGAGATGCATAACGTTACAGTTTAGCCACCACTATACCAGCGGTGTATGTGTGTTTAAAATTAGGGCAAACAAAAGTTACGCTGCCGCATCCGCTGTTTCGAACCTGCGAGCCGCGCCCGGTGTCGCATTTCATAGTATGTAACGAAAGAGATGCATAACGTTACAGTTTAGCCACCACTATACCAGCGGTGTATGTGTGTATAAAATTAGGGCAAACAAAAGTTACGCTGCCGCATCCGCTGTTTCGAACCTGCGAGCCGCGCCCGGTGTCGCATTTCATAGTATGTAACGAAAGAGATGCATAACGTTACAGTTTAGCCACCACTATACCAGCGGTGTATGTGTGTATAAAATTAGGGCAAACAAAAGTTACGCTGCCGCATCCGCTGTTTCGAACCTGCGAGCCGCGCCCGGTGTCGCATTTCATAGTATGTAACGAAAGAGATGCATAACGTTACAGTTTAGCCACCACTATACCAGCGGTGTATGTGTATATAAAATTAGGGCAAACAAAAGTTACGCTGCCGCATCCGCTGGTTCGAACCTGCGAGCTGCGCCCGGTGTCGCATTTCATAGTATGTAACGAAAGAGATGCATAACGTTACAGTTTAGCCACCACTATACCAGCGGTGTATGTGTGTTTAAAATTAGGGCAAACAAAAGTTACGCTGCCGCATCCGCTGTTTCGAACCTGCGAGCCGCGCCCGGTGTCGCATTTCATAGTATGTAACGAAAGAGATGCATAACGTTACAGTTTAGCCACCACTATACCAGCGGTGTATGTGTGTATAAAATTAGGGCAAACAAAAGTTACGCTGCCGCATCTGCTGGTTCGAACCTGCGAGCCGCGCCCGGTGTCGCATTTCATAGTATGTAACGAAAGAGATGAATCAGGTTACAGTTTAGCCACGGCTATACCAGCGGTGTATGTGTGTTTAAAATTAGGGCAAACAAAAGTTACGCTGCCGCATCCGCTGTTTCGAACCTGCGAGCCGCGCCCGGTGTCGCATTTCATAGTATGTAACGAAAGAGATGCATAACGTTACAGTTTAGCCACCACTATACCAGCGGTGTATGTGTATATAAAATTAGGGCAAACAAAAGTTACGCTGCCGCATCCGCTGTTTCGAACCTGCGAGCCGCGCCCGGTGTCGCATTTCATAGTATGTAACGAAAGAGATGAATCAGGTTACAGTTTAGCCACCACTATACCAGCGGTGTATGTGTGTATAAAATTAGGGCAAACAAAAGATACGCTGCCGCATCCGCTGGTTCGAACCTGCGAGCTGCGCCCGGTGTCGCATTTCATAGTATGTAACGAAAGAGATGCATAACGTTACAGTTTAGCCACCACTATACCAGCGGTGTATGTGTATATAAAATTAGGGCAAACAAAAGTTACGCTGCCGCATCCGCTGTTTCGAACCTGCGAGCCGCGCCCGGTGTCGCATTTCATAGTATGTAACGAAAGAGATGCATAACGTTACAGTTTAGCCACCACTATACCAGCGGTGTATGTGTGTATAAAATTAGGGCAAACAAAAGTTACGCTGCCGCATCTGCTGGTTCGAACCTGCGAGCCGCGCCCGGTGTCGCATTTCATAGTATGTAACGAAAGAGATGAATCAGGTTACAGTTTAGCCACGGCTATACCAGCGGTGTATGTGTGTTTAAAATTAGGGCAAACAAAAGTTACGCTGCCGCATCCGCTGTTTCGAACCTGCGAGCCGCGCCCGGTGTCGCATTTCATAGTATGTAACGAAAGAGATGCATAACGTTACAGTTTAGCCACCACTATACCAGCGGTGTATGTGTGTATAAAATTAGGGCAAACAAAAGTTACGCTGCCGCATCCGCTGTTTCGAACCTGCGAGCCGCGCCCGGTGTCGCATTTCATAGTATGTAACGAAAGAGATGCATAACGTTACAGTTTAGCCACCACTATACCAGCGGTGTATGTGTGTATAAAATTAGGGCAAACAAAAGTTACGCTGCCGCATCTGCTGGTTCGAACCTGCGAGCCGCGCCCGGTGTCGCATTTCATAGTATGTAACGAAAGAGATGAATCAGGTTACAGTTTAGCCACCACTATACCAGCGGTGTATGTGTATATAAAATTAGGGCAAACAAAAGTTACGCTGCCGCATCCGCTGTTTCGAACCTGCGAGCCGCGCCCGGTGTCGCATTTCATAGTATGTAACGAAAGAGATGCATAACGTTACAGTTTAGCCACCACTATACCAGCGGTGTATGTGTATATAAAATTAGGGCAAACAAAAGTTACGCTGCCGCATCCGCTGTTTCGAACCTGCGAGCCGCGCCCGGTGTCGCATTTCATAGTATGTAACGAAAGAGATGAATCAGGTTACAGTTTAGCCACGGCTATACCAGCGGTGTATGTGTGTTTAAAATTAGGGCAAACAAAAGTTACGCTGCCGCATCCGCTGTTTCGAACCTGCGAGCCGCGCCCGGTGTCGCATTTCATAGTATGTAACGAAAGAGATGCATAACGTTACAGTTTAGCCACCACTATACCAGCGGTGTATGTGTGTATAAATTTAGGGCAATCAAAAGTTACGCTGCCGCATCCGCTGGTTCGAACCTGCGAGCCGCGCCCGGTGTCGCATTTCATAGTATGTAACGAAAGAGATGCATAACGTTACAGTTTAGCCACCACTATACCAGCGGTGTATGTGTGTATAAAATTAGGGCAAACAAAAGTTACGCTGCCGCATCCGCTCTTTCGAACTTGCGAGTCGCGCCCGGTGTCGCATTTTATAGTATATAACGAAAGAGATGAATCAGGTTACAGTTTAGCCACCACTATACCAGCTGTGTATGTGTGTTTAAAATTAGGGCAAACAAAAGTTACGCTGCCGCATCCGCTGTTTCGAACCTGCGAGCCGCGCCCGGTGTCGCATTTCATAGTATGTAACGAAAGAGATGAATCAGGTTACAGTTTAGCCAGCACTATACCAGCGGTGTATGTGTGTATAAAATTAGGGCAAACAAAAGTTACGCTGCCGCATCCGCTGGTTCGAACCTGCGAGCCGCGCCCGGTGTCGCATTTCATAGTATGTAACGAAAGAGATGCATAACGTTACAGTTTAGCCACCACTATACCAGCGGTGTATGTGTGTATAAAATTAGGGCAAACAAAAGTTACGCTGCCGTATCCGCTGGTTCGAACCTGCGAGCCGCGCCCGGTGTCGCATTTCATAGTATGTAACGAAAGAGATGCATAACGTTACAGTTTAGCCACCACTATACCAGCGGTGTATGTGTGTATAAAATTAGGGCAAACAAAAGTTACGCTGCCGCATCCGCTGTTTCGAACCTGCGAGCCGCGCCCGGTGTCGCATTTCATAGTATGTAACGAAAGAGATGAATCAGGTTACAGTTTAGCCACCACTATACCAGCGGTGTATGTTTGTATAAAATTAGGGCAAACAAAAGTTACGCTGCCGCATCCGCTGGTTCGAACCTGCAAGCCGCGCCCGGTGTCGCATTTCATAGTATGTAACGAAAGAGATGCATAACGTTACAGTTTAGCCACCACTATACCCGCGGTGTATGTGTGTATAAAATTAGGGCAAACAAAAGTTACGCTGCCGTATCCGCTGGTTCGAACCTGCGAGCCGCGCCCGGTGTCGCATTTCATAGTATGTAACGAAAGAGATGAATCAGGTTACAGTTTGGCCACCACTATACCAGCGGTGTATGTGTGTATAAAATTAGGGCAAACAAAAGTTACGCTGCCGCATCCGCTGATTCGAACCTGCGAGCCGCGCCCGGTGTCGCATTTCCTAGTATGTAACGAAAGAGATGCATAACGTTACAGTTTAGCCACCACTATACCAGCGGTGTATGTGTGTATAAATTTAGGGCAATCAAAAGTTACGCTGCCGCATTCGCTGGTTCGAACCTGCGAGCCGCGCCCGGTGTCGCATTTCATAGTATGTAACGAAAGAGATGCATAACGTTACAGTTTAGCCACCACTATACCAGCGGTGTATGTGTGTATAAAATTAAGGCAAACAAAAGTTACGCTGCCGCATCCGCTGGTTCGAACCTGCGAGCCGCGCCCGGTGTCGCATTTCATAGTATGTAACGAAAGAGGTGAATCAGGTTACAGTTTAGCCACCACTATACCAGCGGTGTATGTGTATATAAAATTAGGGCAAACAAAAGTTACGCTGCCGCATCCGCTGGTTCGAACCTGCGAGCCGCGCCCGGTGTCGCATTTCATAGTATGTAACGAAAGAGATGAATCAGGTTGCAGTTTAGCCACCACTGTACCAGCGGTGTATGTGTATATAAAATTAGGGCAAACAAAAGTTACGCTGCCGCATCCGCTGTTTCGAACCTGCGAGCCGCGCCCGGTGTCGCATATCATAGTATGTAACGAAAGAGATGAATCAGGTTACAGTTTAGCCACCACTATACCAGCGGTGTATGTGTGTATAAAATTAGGCCAAACAAAAGTTACGCGGCCGCATCCGCTGTTTCGAACCTGCGAGCCGCGCCCGGTGTCGCATTTCATAGTATGTAACGAAAGAGATGCATAACGTTACAGTTTAGCCACCACTATACCAGCGGTGTATGTGTGTATAAAATTAGGCCAAACAAAAGTTACGCGGCCGCATCCGCTGTTTCGAACCTGCGAGCCGCGCCCGGTGTCGCATTTCATAGTATGTAACGAAAGAGATGCATAACGTTACAGTTTAGCCACCACTATACCAGCGGTGTATGTGTGTATAAAATTAGGGCAAACAAAAGTTACGCTGCCGCATCTGCTGGTTCGAACCTGCGAGCCGCGCCCGGTGTCGCATTTCATAGTATGTAACGAAAGAGATGAATCAGGTTACAGTTTAGCCACGGCTATACCAGCGGTGTATGTGTGTTTAAAATTAGGGCAAACAAAAGTTACGCTGCCGCATCCGCTGTTTCGAACCTGCGAGCCGCGCCCGGTGTCGCATTTCATAGTATGTAACGAAAGAGATGCATAACGTTACAGTTTAGCCACCACTATACCAGCGGTGTATGTGTGTATAAAATTAGGGCAAACAAAAGTTACGCTGCCGCATCCGCTGGTTCGAACCTGCGAGCCGCGCCCGGTGTCGCATTTCATAGTATGTAACGAAAGAGATGCATAACGTTACAGTTTAGCCACCACTATACCAGCGGTGTATGTGTGTATAAAATTAGGGCAAACAAAAGTTACGCTGCCGCATCTGCTGGTTCGAACCTGCGAGCCGCGCCCGGTGTCGCATTTCATAGTATGTAACGAAAGAGATGAATCAGGTTACAGTTTAGCCACGGCTATACCAGCGGTGTATGTGTGTTTAAAATTAGGGCAAACAAAAGTTACGCTGCCGCATCCGCTGTTTCGAACCTGCGAGCCGCGCCCGGTGTCGCATTTCATAGTATGTAACGAAAGAGATGCATAACGTTACAGTTTAGCCACCACTATACCAGCGGTGTATGTGTGTATAAAATTAGGGCAAACAAAAGTTACGCTGCCGCATCCGCTGGTTCGAACCTGCGAGCCGCGCCCGGTGTCGCATTTCATAGTATGTAACGAAAGAGGTGAATCAGGTTACAGTTTAGCCACGGCTATACCAGCGGTGTATGTGTGTTTAAAATTAGGGCAAACAAAAGTTACGCTGCCGCATCCGCTGTTTCGAACCTGCGAGCCGCGCCCGGTGTCGCATATCATAGTATGTAACGAAAGAGATGAATCAGGTTGCAGTTTAGCCACCACTGTACCAGCGGTGTATGTGTATATAAAATTAGGGCAAACAAAAGTTACGCTGCCGCATCCGCTGTTTCGAACCTGCGAGCCGCGCCCGGTGTCGCATTTCATAGTATGTAACGAAAGAGATGCATAACGTTACAGTTTAGCCACCACTATACCAGCGGTGTATGTGTGTATAAAATTAGGCCAAACAAAAGTTACGCGGCCGCATCCGCTGTTTCGAACCTGCGAGCCGCGCCCGGTGTCGCATATCATAGTATGTAACGAAAGAGATGAATCAGGTTGCAGTTTAGCCACCACTGTACCAGCGGTGTATGTGTGTTTAAAATTAGGCCAAACAAAAGTTACGCGGCCGCATCCGCTGTTTCGAACCTGCGAGCCGCGCCCGGTGTCGCATTTCATAGTATGTAACGAAAGAGATGCATAACGTTACAGTTTAGCCACCACTATACCAGCGGTGTATGTGTGTATAAAATTAGGGCAAACAAAAGTTACGCTGCCGCATCCGCTGTTTCGAACCTGCGAGCCGCGCCCGGTGTCGCATTTCATAGTATGTAACGAAAGAGATGCATAACGTTACAGTTTAGCCACCACTATACCAGCGGTGTATGTGTGTATAAAATTAGGCCAAACAAAAGTTACGCGGCCGCATCCGCTGTTTCGAACCTGCGAGCCGCGCCCGGTGTCGCATTTCATAGTATGTAACGAAAGAGATGCATAACGTTACAGTTTAGCCACCACTATACCAGCGGTGTATGTGTGTATAAAATTAGGGCAAACAAAAGTTACGCTGCCGCATCTGCTGGTTCGAACCTGCGAGCCGCGCCCGGTGTCGCATTTCATAGTATGTAACGAAAGAGATGAATCAGGTTACAGTTTAGCCACGGCTATACCAGCGGTGTATGTGTGTTTAAAATTAGGGCAAACAAAAGTTACGCTGCCGCATCCGCTGTTTCGAACCTGCGAGCCGCGCCCGGTGTCGCATTTCATAGTATGTAACGAAAGAGATGCATAACGTTACAGTTTAGCCACCACTATACCAGCGGTGTATGTGTGTATAAAATTAGGGCAAACAAAAGTTACGCTGCCGCATCCGCTGGTTCGAACCTGCGAGCCGCGCCCGGTGTCGCATTTCATAGTATGTAACGAAAGAGGTGAATCAGGTTACAGTTTAGCCA
Source organism: Dermacentor variabilis (assembly GCF_050947875.1). Taxonomy (NCBI): domain Eukaryota; kingdom Metazoa; phylum Arthropoda; class Arachnida; order Ixodida; family Ixodidae; genus Dermacentor; species Dermacentor variabilis. Next base: position 37,373 of record NW_027460544.1, on the reverse strand, counting down.
CGGCTATACCAGCGGTGTATGTGTGTTTAAAATTAGGGCAAACAAAAGTTACGCTGCCGCATCCGCTGTTTCGAACCTGCGAGCCGCGCCCGGTGTCGCATTTCATAGTATGTAACGAAAGAGATGCATAACGTTACAGTTTAGCCACCACTATACCAGCGGTGTATGTGTGTATAAATTTAGGGCAATCAAAAGTTACGCTGCCGCATCCGCTGGTTCGAACCTGCGAGCCGCGCCCGGTGTCGCATTTCATAGTATGTAACGAAAGAGATGCATAACGTTACAGTTTAGCCACCACTATACCAGCGGTGTATGTGTGTATAAAATTAGGGCAAACAAAAGTTACGCTGCCGCATCCGCTGTTTCGAACCTGCGAGCCGCGCCCGGTTTCGCATTTCATAGTATGTAACGAAAGAGATGAATCAGGTTACAGTTTAGCCAGCACTATACCAGCGGTGTATGTGTGTATAAAATTAGGGCAAACAAAAGTTACGCTGCCGCATCCGCTGGTTCGAACCTGCGAGCCGCGCCCGGTGTCGCATTTCATAGTATGTAACGAAAGAGATGCATAACGTTACAGTTTAGCCACCACTATACCAGCGGTGTATGTGTGTATAAAATTAGGGCAAACAAAAGTTACGCTGCCGTATCCGCTGGTTCGAACCTGCGAGCCGCGCCCGGTGTCGCATTTCATAGTATGTAACGAAAGAGATGCATAACGTTACAGTTTAGCCACCACTATACCAGCGGTGTATGTGTGTATAAAATTAGGGCAAACAAAAGTTACGCTGCCGCATCCGCTGTTTCGAACCTGCAAGCCGCGCCCGGTTTCGCATTTCATAGTATGTAACGAAAGAGATGAATCAGGTTACAGTTTAGCCACCACTATACCAGCGGTGTATGTGTGTATAAAATTAGGGCAAACAAAAGTTACGCTGCCGCATCCGCTGGTTCGAACCTGCAAGCCGCGCCCGGTGTCGCATTTCATAGTATGTAACGAAAGAGATGCATAACGTTACAGTTTAGCCACCCCTATACCAGCGGTGTATGTGTGTATAAATTTAGGGCAATCAAAAGTTACGCTGCCGCATTCGCTGGTTCGAACCTGCGAGCCGCGCCCGGTGTCGCATTTCATAGTATGTAACGAAAGAGATGCATAACGTTACAGTTTAGCCACCACTATACCAGCGGTGTATGTGTGTATAAAATTAGGGCAAACAAAAGTTACGCTGCCGCATCCGCTGGTTCGAACCTGCGAGCCGCGCCCGGTGTCGCATTTCATAGTATGTAACGAAAGAGGTGAATCAGGTTACAGTTTAGCCACCACTGTACCAGCGGTGTATGTGTATATAAAATTAGGGCAAACAAAAGTTACGCTGCCGTATCCGCTGGTTCGAACCTGCGAGCCGCGCCCGGTGTCGCATTTCATAGTATGTAACGAAAGAGATGCATAACGTTACAGTTTAGCCACCACTATACCAGCGGTGTATGTGTGTATAAAATTAGGGCAAACAAAAGTTACGCTGCCGCATCCGCTGTTTCGAACCTGCAAGCCGCGCCCGGTTTCGCATTTCATAGTATGTAACGAAAGAGATGAATCAGGTTACAGTTTAGCCACCACTATACCAGCGGTGTATGTGTGTATAAAATTAGGGCAAACAAAAGTTACGCTGCCGCATCCGCTGGTTCGAACCTGCAAGCCGCGCCCGGTGTCGCATTTCATAGTATGTAACGAAAGAGATGCATAACGTTACAGTTTAGCCACCACTATACCAGCGGTGTATGTGTGTATAAATTTAGGGCAATCAAAAGTTACGCTGCCGCATTCGCTGGTTCGAACCTGCGAGCCGCGCCCGGTGTCGCATTTCATAGTATGTAACGAAAGAGATGCATAACGTTACAGTTTAGCCACCACTATACCAGCGGTGTATGTGTATATAAAATTAGGGCAAACAAAAGTTACGCTGCCGCATCCGCTGGTTCGAACCTGCGAGCCGCGCCCGGTGTCGCATTTCATAGTATGTAACGGAAGAGATGAATCAGGTTGCAGTTTAGCCACCACTGTACCAGCGGTGTATGTGTATATAAAATTAGGGCAAACAAAAGTTACGCTGCCGCATCCGCTGTTTCGAACCTGCGAGCCGCGCCCGGTGTCGCATTTCATAGTATGTAACGAAAGAGATGCATAACGTTACAGTTTAGCCACCACTATACCAGCGGTGTATGTGTGTATAAAATTAGGCCAAACAAAAGTTACGCGGCCGCATCCGCTGTTTCGAACCTGCGAGCCGCGCCCGGTGTCGCATTTCATAGTATGTAACGAAAGAGATGCATAACGTTACAGTTTAGCCACCACTATACCAGCGGTGTATGTGTGTATAAAATTAGGCCAAACAAAAGTTACGCGGCCGCATCCGCTGTTTCGAACCTGCGAGCCGCGCCCGGTGTCGCATTTCATAGTATGTAACGAAAGAGATGCATAACGTTACAGTTTAGCCACCACTATACCAGCGGTGTATGTGTGTATAAATTTAGGGCAATCAAAAGTTACGCTGCCGCATTCGCTGGTTCGAACCTGCGAGCCGCGCCCGGTGTCGCATTTCATAGTATGTAACGAAAGAGATGCATAACGTTACAGTTTAGCCACCACTATACCAGCGGTGTATGTGTGTATAAAATTAGGGCAAACAAAAGTTACGCTGCCGCATCCGCTGGTTCGAACCTGCAAGCCGCGCCCGGTGTCGCATTTCATAGTATGTAACGAAAGAGATGCATAACGTTACAGTTTAGCCACCACTATACCAGCGGTGTATGTGTGTATAAAATTAGGGCAAACAAAAGTTACGCTGCCGCATCCGCTGGTTCGAACCTGCGAGCCGCGCCCGGTGTCGCATTTCATAGTATGTAACGAAAGAGGTGAATCAGGTTACAGTTTAGCCACCACTATACCAGCGGTGTATGTGTATATAAAATTAGGGCAAACAAAAGTTACGCTGCCGCATCCGCTGTTTCGAACCTGCGAGCCGCGCCCGGTGTCGCATTTCATAGTATGTAACGAAAGAGATGAATCAGGTTACAGTTTAGCCACCACTATACCAGCGGTGTATGTGTATATAAAATTAGGGCAAACAAAAGTTACGCTGCCGCATCCGCTGTTTCGAACCTGCGAGCCGCGCCCGGTGTCGCATTTCATAGTATGTAACGAAAGAGATGCATAACGTTACAGTTTAGCCACCACTATACCAGCGGTGTATGTGTGTATAAAATTAGGCCAAACAAAAGTTACGCGGCCGCATCCGCTGTTTCGAACCTGCGAGCCGCGCCCGGTGTCGCATTTCATAGTATGTAACGAAAGAGATGCATAACGTTACAGTTTAGCCACCACTATACCAGCGGTGTATGTGTGTATAAAATTAGGCCAAACAAAAGTTACGCGGCCGCATCCGCTGTTTCGAACCTGCGAGCCGCGCCCGGTGTCGCATTTCATAGTATGTAACGAAAGAGATGCATAACGTTACAGTTTAGCCACCACTATACCAGCGGTGTATGTGTGTATAAAATTAGGGCAAACAAAAGTTACGCTGCCGCATCCGCTGTTTCGAACCTGCGAGCCGCGCCCGGTGTCGCATTTCATAGTATGTAACGAAAGAGATGCATAACGTTACAGTTTAGCCACCACTATACCAGCGGTGTATGTGTGTATAAAATTAGGGCAAACAAAAGTTACGCTGCCGCATCCGCTGGTTCGAACCTGCGAGCCGCGCCCGGTGTCGCATTTCATAGTATGTAACGAAAGAGATGCATAACGTTACAGTTTAGCCACCACTATACCAGCGGTGTATGTGTGTATAAAATTAGGGCAAACAAAAGTTACGCTGCCGCATCCGCTCGTTCGAACTTGCGAGTCGCGCCCGGTGTCGCATTTTATAGTATGTAACGAAAGAGGTGAATCAGGTTACAGTTTAGCCACGGCTATACCAGCGGTGTATGTGTGTTTAAAATTAGGGCAAACAAAAGTTACGCTGCCGCATCCGCTGTTTCGAACCTGCGAGCCGCGCCCGGTGTCGCATATCATAGTATGTAACGAAAGAGATGAATCAGGTTACAGTTTAGCCACCACTATACCAGCGGTGTATGTGTATATAAAATTAGGGCAAACAAAAGTTACGCTGCCGCATCCGCTGTTTCGAACCTGCGAGCCGCGCCCGGTGTCGCATTTCATAGTATGTAACGAAAGAGATGCATAACGTTACAGTTTAGCCACCACTATACCAGCGGTGTATGTGTGTATAAAATTAGGCCAAACAAAAGTTACGCGGCCGCATCCGCTGTTTCGAACCTGCGAGCCGCGCCCGGTGTCGCATTTCATAGTATGTAACGAAAGAGATGCATAACGTTACAGTTTAGCCACCACTATACCAGCGGTGTATGTGTGTATAAAATTAGGGCAAACAAAAGTTACGCTGCCGCATCTGCTGGTTCGAACCTGCGAGCCGCGCCCGGTGTCGCATTTCATAGTATGTAACGAAAGAGATGCATAACGTTACAGTTTAGCCACCACTATACCAGCGGTGTATGTGTGTATAAAATTAGGGCAAACAAAAGTTACGCTGCCGCATCCGCTGGTTCGAACCTGCGAGCCGCGCCCGGTGTCGCATTTCATAGTATGTAACGAAAGAGATGCATAACGTTACAGTTTAGCCACCACTATACCAGCGGTGTATGTGTGTATAAAATTAGGGCAAACAAAAGTTACGCTGCCGCATCCGCTCGTTCGAACTTGCGAGTCGCGCCCGGTGTCGCATTTTATAGTATGTAACGAAAGAGGTGAATCAGGTTACAGTTTAGCCACGGCTATACCAGCGGTGTATGTGTGTTTAAAATTAGGGCAAACAAAAGTTACGCTGCCGCATCCGCTGTTTCGAACCTGCGAGCCGCGCCCGGTGTCGCATATCATAGTATGTAACGAAAGAGATGAATCAGGTTACAGTTTAGCCACCACTATACCAGCGGTGTATGTGTATATAAAATTAGGGCAAACAAAAGTTACGCTGCCGCATCCGCTGTTTCGAACCTGCGAGCCGCGCCCGGTGTCGCATTTCATAGTATGTAACGAAAGAGATGCATAACGTTACAGTTTAGCCACCACTATACCAGCGGTGTATGTGTGTATAAAATTAGGCCAAACAAAAGTTACGCTGCCGCATCCGCTGTTTCGAACCTGCGAGCCGCGCCCGGTGTCGCATTTCATAGTATGTAACGAAAGAGATGCATAACGTTACAGTTTAGCCACCACTATACCAGCGGTGTATGTGTGTATAAAATTAGGGCAAACAAAAGTTACGCTGCCGCATCTGCTGGTTCGAACCTGCGAGCCGCGCCCGGTGTCGCATTTCATAGTATGTAACGAAAGAGATGCATAACGTTACAGTTTAGCCACCACTATACCAGCGGTGTATGTGTGTATAAAATTAGGGCAAACAAAAGTTACGCTGCCGCATCCGCTCGTTCGAACTTGCGAGTCGCGCCCGGTGTCGCATTTTATAGTATGTAACGAAAGAGGTGAATCAGGTTACAGTTTAGCCACGGCTATACCAGCGGTGTATGTGTGTTTAAAATTAGGGCAAACAAAAGTTACGCTGCCGCATCCGCTGTTTCGAACCTGCGAGCCGCGCCCGGTGTCGCATTTCATAGTATGTAACGAAAGAGATGCATAACGTTACAGTTTAGCCACCACTATACCAGCGGTGTATGTGTGTATAAAATTAGGGCAAACAAAAGTTACGCTGCCGCATCCGCTGGTTCGAACCTGCGAGCCGCGCCCGGTGTCGCATTTCATAGTATGTAACGAAAGAGATGCATAACGTTACAGTTTAGCCACCACTATACTAGCGGTGTATGTGTGTATAAAATTAGGGCAAACAAAAGTTACGCTGCCGCATCCGCTCGTTCGAACTTGCGAGTCGCGCCCGGTGTCGCATTTTATAGTATATAACGAAAGAGATGAATCAGGTTACAGTTTAGCCACCACTATACCAGCGGTGTATGTGTGTATAAAATTAGGGCAAACAAAAGTTACGCTGCCGCATCCGCTGGTTCGAACCTGCAAGCCGCGCCCGGTGTCGCATTTCATAGTATGTAACGAAAGAGATGCATAACGTTACAGTTTAGCCACCACTATACCAGCGGTGTATGTGTGTATAAAATTAGGGCAAACAAAAGTTACGCTGCCGCATCCGCTGGTTCGAACCTGCGAGCCGCGCCCGGTGTCGCATTTCATAGTATGTAACGAAAGAGATGCATAACGTTACAGTTTAGCCACCACTATACTAGCGGTGTATGTGTGTATAAAATTAGGGCAAACAAAAGTTACGCTGCCGCATCCGCTCGTTCGAACTTGCGAGTCGCGCCCGGTGTCGCATTTTATAGTATATAACGAAAGAGATGAATCAGGTTACAGTTTAGCCACCACTATACCAGCGGTGTATGTGTGTATAAAATTAGGGCAAACAAAAGTTACGCTGCCGCATCCGCTGTTTCGAACCTGCAAGCCGCGCCCGGTGTCGCATTTCATAGTATGTAACGAAAGAGATGCATAACGTTACAGTTTAGCCACCACTATACCAGCGGTGTATGTGTGTATAAATTTAGGGCAATCAAAAGTTACGCTGCCGCATTCGCTGGTTCGAACCTGCGAGCCGCGCCCGGTGTCGCATTTCATAGTATGTAACGAAAGAGATGCATAACGTTACAGTTTAGCCACCACTATACCAGCGGTGTATGTGTGTATAAAATTAGGGCAAACAAAAGTTACGCTGCCGCATCCGCTGGTTCGAACCTGCGAGCCGCGCCCGGTGTCGCATTTCATAGTATGTAACGAAAGAGGTGAATCAGGTTACAGTTTAGCCACCACTATACCAGCGGTGTATGTGTATATAAAATTAGGGCAAACAAAAGTTACGCTGCCGCATCCGCTGGTTCGAACCTGCGAGCCGCGCCCGGTGTCGCATTTCATAGTATGTAACGAAAGAGATGAATCAGGTTGCAGTTTAGCCACCACTGTACCAGCGGTGTATGTGTATATAAAATTAGGGCAAACAAAAGTTACGCTGCCGCATCCGCTGTTTCGAACCTGCGAGCCGCGCCCGGTGTCGCATTTCATAGTATGTAACGAAAGAGATGCATAACGTTACAGTTTAGCCACCACTATACCAGCGGTGTATGTGTGTATAAAATTAGGCCAAACAAAAGTTACGCGGCCGCATCCGCTGTTTCGAACCTGCGAGCCGCGCCCGGTGTCGCATTTCATAGTATGTAACGAAAGAGATGCATAACGTTACAGTTTAGCCACCACTATACCAGCGGTGTATGTGTATATAAAATTAGGGCAAACAAAAGTTACGCTGCCGCATCCGCTGTTTCGAACCTGCGAGCCGCGCCCGGTGTCGCATTTCATAGTATGTAACGAAAGAGATGCATAACGTTACAGTTTAGCCACCACTATACCAGCGGTGTATGTGTGTATAAAATTAGGCCAAACAAAAGTTACGCGGCCGCATCCGCTGTTTCGAACCTGCGAGCCGCGCCCGGTGTCGCATTTCATAGTATGTAACGAAAGAGACGCATAACGTTACAGTTTAGCCACCACTATACCAGCGGTGTATGTGTGTATAAAATTAGGGCAAACAAAAGTTACGCTGCCGCATCTGCTGGTTCGAACCTGCGAGCCGCGCCCGGTGTCGCATTTCATAGTATGTAACGAAAGAGATGAATCAGGTTACAGTTTAGCCACGGCTATACCAGCGGTGTATGTGTGTTTAAAATTAGGGCAAACAAAAGTTACGCTGCCGCATCCGCTGGTTCGAACCTGCGAGCCGCGCCCGGTGTCGCATTTCATAGTATGTAACGAAAGAGATGCATAACGTTACAGTTTAGCCACCACTATACCAGCGGTGTATGTGTGTATAAAATTAGGGCAAACAAAAGTTACGCTGCCGTATCCGCTGGTTCGAACCTGCTAGCCGCGCCCGGTGTCGCATTTCATAGTATGTAACGAAAGAGATGAATCAGGTTACAGTTTAGCCACCACTATACCAGCGGTGTATGTGTGTATAAAATTAGGGCAAACAAAAGTTACGCTGCCGCATCCGCTGTTTCGAACCTGCGAGCCGCGCCCGGTGTCGCATTTCATAGTATGTAACGAAAGAGATGCATAACGTTACAGTTTAGCCACCACTATACCAGCGGTGTATGTGTGTATAAATTTAGGGCAATCAAAAGTTACGCTGCCGCATCCGCTGGTTCGAACCTGCGAGCCGCGCCCGGTGTCGCATTTCATAGTATGTAACGAAAGAGATGCATAACGTTACAGTTTAGCCACCACTATACCAGCGGTGTATGTGTGTATAAAATTAGGGCAAACAAAAGTTACGCTGCCGCATCCGCTGGTTCGAACCTGCGAGCCGCGCCCGGTGTCGCATTTCATAGTATGTAACGAAAGAGGTGAATCAGGTTACAGTTTAGCCACCACTATACCAGCGGTGTATGTGTATATAAAATTAGGGCAAACAAAAGTTACGCTGCCGCATCCGCTGGTTCGAACCTGCGAGCCGCGCCCGGTGTCGCATTTCATAGTATGTAACGAAAGAGGTGAATCAGGTTACAGTTTAGCCACCACTGTACCAGCGGTGTATGTGTATATAAAATTAGGGCAAACAAAAGTTACGCTGCCGCATCCGCTGTTTCGAACCTGCGAGCCGCGCCCGGTGTCGCATTTCATAGTATGTAACGAAAGAGATGCATAACGTTACAGTTTAGCCACCACTATACCAGCGGTGTATGTGTATATAAAATTAGGGCAAACAAAAGTTACGCTGCCGTATCCGCTGGTTCGAACCTGCGAGCCGCGCCCGGTGTCGCATTTCATAGTATGTAACGAAAGAAATGAATCAGGTTACAGTTTAGCCACCACTGTACCAGCGGTGTATGTGTATATAAAATTAGGGCAAACAAAAGTTACGCTGCCGCATCCGCTGTTTCGAACCTGCGAGCCGCGCCCGGTGTCGCATTTCATAGTATGTAACGAAAGAGATGAATCAGGTTGCAGTTTAGCCACCACTGTACCAGCGGTGTATGTGTATATAAAATTAGGGCAAACAAAAGTTACGCTGCCGCATCCACTGTTTCGAACCTTCGAGCCGCGCCCGGTGTCGCATTTCATAGTATGTAACGAAAGAGATGCATAACGTTACAGTTTAGCCACCACTATACCAGCGGTGTATGTGTGTATAAAATTAGGGCAAACAAAAGTTACGCTGCCGTATCCGCTGGTTCGAACCTGCGAGCCGCGCCCGGTGTCGCATTTCATAGTATGTAACGAAAGAGATGAATCAGGTTACAGTTTAGCCACCACTATACCAGCGGTGTATGTGTATATAAAATTAGGGCAAACAAAAGTTACGCTGCCGCATCCGCTGTTTCGAACCTTCGAGCCGCGCCCGGTGTCGCATTTCATAGTATGTAACGAAAGAGATGCATAACGTTACAGTTTAGCCACCACTATACCAGCGGTGTATGTGTGTATAAAATTAGGGCAAACAAAAGTTACGCTGCCGCATCCGCTGTTTCGAACCTGCGAGCCGCGCCCGGTGTCGCATTTCATAGTATGTAACGAAAGAGATGCATAACGTTACAGTTTAGCCACCACTATACCAGCGGTGTATGTGTGTATAAAATTAGGGCAAACAAAAGTTACGCTGCCGCATCCGCTGGTTCGAACCTGCGAGCCGCGCCCGGTGTCGCATTTCATAGTATGTAACGAAAGAGATGAATCAGGTTACAGTTTAGCCACCACTATACCAGCGGTGTATGTGTGTATAAAATTAGGGCAAACAAAAGTTACGCTGCCGCATCCGCTGGTTCGAACCTGCGAGCCGCGCCCGGTGTCGCATTTCATAGTATGTAACGAAAGAGATGCATAACGTTACAGTTTAGCCACCACTATACCAGCGGTGTATGTGTGTATAAAATTAGGGCAAACAAAAGTTACGCTGCCGCATCCGCTGGTTCGAACCTGCGAGCCGCGCCCGGTGTCGCATTTCATAGTATGTAACGAAAGAGATGAATCAGGTTACAGTTTAGCCACCACTATACCAGCGGTGTATGTGTATATAAAATTAGGGCAAACAAAAGTTACGCTGCCGCATCCGCTGTTTCGAACCTGCGAGCCGCGCCCGGTGTCGCATTTCATAGTATGTAACGAAAGAGATGCATAACGTTACAGTTTAGCCACCACTATACCAGCGGTGTATGTGTATATAAAATTAGGGCAAACAAAAGTTACGCTGCCGCATCCGCTGTTTCGAACCTTCGAGCCGCGCCCGGTGTCGCATTTCATAGTATGTAACGAAAGAGATGCATAACGTTACAGTTTAGCCACCACTATACCAGCGGTGTATGTGTGTATAAAATTAGGGCAAACAAAAGTTACGCTGCCGCATCCGCTGTTTCGAACCTGCGAGCCGCGCCCGGTGTCGCATTTCATAGTATGTAACGAAAGAGATGCATAACGTTACAGTTTAGCCACCACTATACCAGCGGTGTATGTGTATATAAAATTAGGGCAAACAAAAGTTACGCTGCCGCATCCGCTGTTTCGAACCTGCGAGCCGCGCCCGGTGTCGCATTTCATAGTATGTAACGAAAGAGATGCATAACGTTACAGTTTAGCCACCACTATACCAGCGGTGTATGTGTGTATAAAATTAGGGCAAACAAAAGTTACGCTGCCGCATCCGCTGGTTCGAACCTGCGAGCCGCGCCCGGTGTCGCATTTCATAGTATGTAACGAAAGAGATGAATCAGGTTACAGTTTAGCCACCACCATACCAGCGGTGTATGTGTATATAAAATTAGGGCAAACAAAAGTTACGCTGCCGTATCCGCTGTTTCGAACCTGCGAGCCGAGCCCGGTGTCGCATTTCATAGTATGTAACGAAAGAGATGAATCAGGTTACAGTTTAGCCACGGCTATACCAGCGGTGTATGTGTGTTTAAAATTAGGGCAAACAAAAGTTACGCTGCCGCATCCGCTGTTTCGAACCTGCGAGCCGCGCTCGGTGTCGCATTTCATAGTATGTAACGAAAGAGATGCATAACGTTACAGTTTAGCCACCACTATACCAGCGGTGTATGTGTGTATAAAATTAGGGCAAACAAAAGTTACGCTGCCGCATCCGCTGGTTCGAACCTGCGAGCCGCGCCCGGTGTCGCATTTCATAGTATGCAACGAAAGAGATGAATCAGGTTACAGTTTAGCCACGGCTATACCAGCGGTGTATGTGTGTTTAAAATTAGGGCAAACAAAAGTTACGCTGCCGCATCCGCTGTTTCGAACCTGCGAGCCGCGCCCGGTGTCGCATTTCATAGTATGTAACGAAAGAGATGCATAACGTTACAGTTTAGCCACCACTATACCAGCGGTGTATGTGTGTATAAAATTAGGGCAAACAAAAGTTACGCTGCCGCATCCACTGGTTCGAACCTGCGAGCCGCGCCCGGTGTCGCATTTCATAGTATGTAACGAAAGAGGTGAATCAGGTTACAGTTTAGCCACGGCTATACCAGCGGTGTATGTGTGTTTAAAATTAGGGCAAACAAAAGTTACGCTGCCGCATCCGCTGTTTCGAACCTGCGAGCCGCGCCCGGTGTCGCATTTCATAGTATGTAACGAAAGAGATGCATAACGTTACAGTTTAGCCACCACTATACCAGCGGTGTATGTGTGTATAAATTTAGGGCAATCAAAAGTTACGCTGCCGCATCCGCTGGTTCGAACCTGCGAGCCGCGCCCGGTGTCGCATTTCATAGTATGTAACGAAAGAGATGCATAACGTTACAGTTTAGCCACCACTATACCAGCGGTGTATGTGTGTATAAAATTAGGGCAAACAAAAGTAACGCTGCCGCATCCGCTCGTTCGAACTTGCGAGTCGCGCCCGGTGTCGCATTTTATAGTATATAACGAAAGAGATGAATCAGGTTACAGTTTAGCCACCACTATACCAGCTGTGTATGTGTGTTTAAAATTAGGGCAAACAAAAGTTACGCTGCCGCATCCGCTGGTTCGAACCTGCGAGCCGCGCCCGGTGTCGCATTTCATAGTATGTAACGAAAGAGATGAATCAGGTTACAGTTTAGCCACCACTATACCAGCGGTGTATGTGTATATAAAATTAGGGCAAACAAAAGTTACGCTGCCGCATCCGCTGTTTCGAACCTGCGAGCCGCGCCCGGTGTCGCATTTCATAGTATGTAACGAAAGAGATGAATCAGGTTACAGTTTAGCCACCACTATACCAGCGGTGTATGTGTATATAAAATTAGGGCAAACAAAAGTTACGCTGCCGCATCCGCTGTTTCGAACCTGCGAGCCGCGCTCGGTGTCGCATTTCATAGTATGTAACGAAAGAGATGCATAACGTTACAGTTTAGCCACCACTATACCAGCGGTGTATGTGTGTATAAAATTAGGGCAAACAAAAGTTACGCTGCCGCATCCGCTGGTTCGAACCTGCGAGCCGCGCCCGGTGTCGCATTTCATAGTATGTAACGAAAGAGATGAATCAGGTTACAGTTTAGCCACCACCATACCAGCGGTGTATGTGTATATAAAATTAGGGCAAACAAAAGTTACGCTGCCGTATCCGCTGTTTCGAACCTGCGAGCCGAGCCCGGTGTCGCATTTCATAGTATGTAACGAAAGAGATGAATCAGGTTACAGTTTAGCCACGGCTATACCAGCGGTGTATGTGTGTTTAAAATTAGGGCAAACAAAAGTTACGCTGCCGCATCCGCTGTTTCGAACCTGCGAGCCGCGCTCGGTGTCGCATTTCATAGTATGTAACGAAAGAGATGCATAACGTTACAGTTTAGCCACCACTATACCAGCGGTGTATGTGTGTATAAAATTAGGGCAAACAAAAGTTACGCTGCCGCATCCGCTGGTTCGAACCTGCGAGCCGCGCCCGGTGTCGCATTTCATAGTATGCAACGAAAGAGATGAATCAGGTTACAGTTTAGCCACGGCTATACCAGCGGTGTATGTGTGTTTAAAATTAGGGCAAACAAAAGTTACGCTGCCGCATCCGCTGTTTCGAACCTGCGAGCCGCGCCCGGTGTCGCATTTCATAGTACGTAACGAAAGAGATGCATAACGTTACAGTTTAGCCACCACTATACCAGCGGTGTATGTGTGTATAAAATTAGGGCAAACAAAAGTTACGCTGCCGCATCCACTGGTTCGAACCTGCGAGCCGCGCCCGGTGTCGCATTTCATAGTATGTAACGAAAGAGGTGAATCAGGTTACAGTTTAGCCACGGCTATACCAGCGGTGTATGTGTGTTTAAAATTAGGGCAAACAAAAGTTACGCTGCCGCATCCGCTGTTTCGAACTGCGAGCCGCGCCCGGTGTCGCATTTCATAGTATGTAACGAAAGAGATGCATAACGTTACAGTTTAGCCACCACTATACCAGCGGTGTATGTGTGATAAATTTAGGGCAATCAAAAGTTACGCTGCCGCATCCGCTGGTTCGAACCTGCGAGCCGCGCCCGGTGTCGCATTTCATAGTATGTAACGAAGAGATGCATAACGTTACAGTTTAGCCACCACTATACCAGCGGTGTATGTGTGTATAAAATTAGGGCAACAAAAGTAACGCTGCCGCATCCGCTCGTTCGAACTTGCGAGTCGCGCCCGGTGTCGCATTTCATAGTATGTAACGAAAGAGATGCATAACGTTACAGTTTAGCCACCACTATACCAGCGGTGTATGTGTGTATAAAATTAGGGCAAACAAAGTTACGCTGCCGCATCCGCTGGTTCGAACCTGCGAGCCGCGCCCGGTGTCGCATTTCATAGTATGTAACGAAGAGATGCATAACGTTACAGTTTAGCCACCACTATACCAGCGGTGTATGTGTGTATAAAATTAGGGCAAACAAAAGTTACGCTGCCGCATCCACTGGTTCGAACCTGCGAGCCGCGCCCGGTGTCGCATTTCATAGTATGTAACGAAAGAGATGAATCAGGTTACAGTTTAGCCACGGCTATACCAGCGGTGTATGTGTGTTTAAAATTAGGGCAACAAAAGTTACGCTGCCGCATCCGCTGTTTCGAACCTGCGAGCCGCGCTCGGTGTCGCATTTCATAGTATGTAACGAAAGAGATGCATAACGTTACAGTTTAGCCACCACTATACCAGCGGTGTATGTGTGTATAAATTAGGGCAAACAAAAGTTACGCTGCCGCATCCGCTGGTTCGAACCTGCGAGCGCGCCCGGTGTCGCATTTCATAGTATGCAACGAAAGAGATGAATCAGGTTACAGTTTAGCCACGGCTATACCAGCGGTGTATGTGTGTTTAAAATTAGGGCAAACAAAAGTTACGCTGCCGCATCCGCTGTTTCGAACCTGCGAGCCGCGCTCGGTGTCGCATTTCATAGTATGTAACGAAAGAGATGCATAACGTTACAGTTTAGCCACCACTATACCAGCGGTGTATGTGTGTATAAAATTAGGGCAAACAAAAGTTACGCTGCCGCATCCACTGGTTCGAACCTGCGAGCCGCTCCCGGTGTCGCATTTCATAGTATGTAACGAAAGAGGTGAATCAGGTTACAGTTTAGCCACGGCTATACCAGCGGTGTATGTGTGTTTAAAATTAGGGCAAACAAAAGTTACGCTGCCGCATCCGCTGTTTCGAACCTGCGAGCCGCGCCCGGTGTCGCATTTCATAGTATGTAACGAAAGAGATGCATAACGTTACAGTTTAGCCACCACTATACCAGCGGTGTATGTGTGTATAAATTTAGGGCAATCAAAAGTTACGCTGCCGCATCCGCTGGTTCGAACCTGCGAGCCGCGCCCGGTGTCGCATTTCATAGTATGTAACGAAAGAGATGCATAACGTTACAGTTTAGCCACCACTATACCAGCGGTGTATGTGTGTATAAAATTAGGGCAAACAAAAGTAACGCTGCCGCATCCGCTCGTTCGAACTTGCGAGTCGCGCCCGGTGTCGCATTTTATAGTATATAACGAAAGAGATGAATCAGGTTACAGTTTAGCCACCACTATACCAGCTGTGTATGTGTGTTTAAAATTAGGGCAAACAAAAGTTACGCTGCCGCATCCGCTGGTTCGAACCTGCGAGCCGCGCCCGGTGTCGCATTTCATAGTATGTAACGAAAGAGATGAATCAGGTTACAGTTTAGCCACCACTATACCAGCGGTGTATGTGTATATAAATTAGGGCAAACAAAAGTTACGCTGCCGCATCCGCTGTTTCGAACCTGCGAGCCGCGCCCGGTAGTCGCATTTCATAGTATGTAACGAAAGAGATGAATCAGGTTACAGTTTAGCCACGGCTATACCAGCGGTGTATGTGTGTTTAAAATTAGGGCAAACAAAAGTTACGCTGCCGCATCCGCTGTTTCGAACCTGCGAGCCGCGCCCGGTGTCGCATTTCATAGTATGTAACGAAAGAGATGAATCAGGTTACAGTTTAGCCACCACTATACCAGCGGTGTATGTGTGTATAAAATTAGGGCAAACAAAAGTTACGCTGCCGCATCCGCTGGTTCGAACCTGCGAGCCGCGCCCGGTGTCGCATTTCATAGTATGCAACGAAGAGATGAATCAGGTTACAGTTAGCCACGGCTATACCAGCGGTGTATGTGTGTTTAAAATTAGGGCAAACAAAAGTTACGCTGCCGCATCCGCTGTTTCGAACCTGCGAGCCGCGCTCGGTGTCGCATTTCATAGTATGTAACGAAAGAGAGCATAACGTTACAGTTCAGCCACCACTATACCAGCGGTGTATGTGTGTATAAAATTAGGGCAAACAAAGTTACGCTGCCGCATCCACTGGTTCGAACCTGCGAGCCGCGCCCGGTGTCGCATTTCATAGTATGTAACGAAAGAGGTGAATCAGGTTACAGTTTAGCCACGGCTATACCAGCGGTGTATGTGTGTATAAAATTAGGGCAAACAAAAGTTACGCTGCCGCATCCGCTGTTTCGAACCTGCGAGCCGCGCCCGGTGTCGCATTTCATAGTATGTAACGAAAGAGATGCATAACGTTACAGTTTAGCCACCACTATACCAGCGGTGTATGTGTGTATAAAATTAGGGCAAACAAAAGTTACGCTGCCGCATCCGCTGTTTCGAAACTGCGAGCCGCGCCCGGTGTCGCATTTCATAGTATGTAACGAAAGAGATGCATAA
This sequence comes from Dermacentor variabilis, assembly GCF_050947875.1. NCBI lineage: Eukaryota > Metazoa > Arthropoda > Arachnida > Ixodida > Ixodidae > Dermacentor > Dermacentor variabilis. Next base: position 21,085 of record NW_027460544.1, on the reverse strand, counting down.
CGTTACAGTTTAGCCACCACTATACCAGCGGTGTATGTGTGTATAAAATTAGGGCAAACAAAAGTTACGCTGCCGCATCCGCTGTTTCGAACCTGCGAGCCGCGCCCGGTGTCGCATTTCATAGTATGTAACGAAAGAGATGAATCAGGTTACAGTTTAGCCAGCGCTATACCAGCGGTGTATGTGTGTATAAAATTAGGGCAAACAAAGTTACGCTGCCGCATCCGCTGGTTCGAACCTGCGAGCCGCGCCGGTGTCGCATTTCATAGTATGCAACGAAAGAGATGAATCAGGTTACAGTTTAGCCACGGCTATACAGCGGTGTATGTGTGTTTAAAATTAGGGCAAACAAAAGTTACGCTGCCGCATCCGCTGTTTCGAACCTGCGAGCCGCGCTCGGTGTCGCATTTCATAGTATGTAACGAAAAAGATGCATAACGTTACAGTTTAGCCACCACTATACCAGCGGTGTATGTGTGTATAAAATTAGGGCAAGAAAAGTTACGCTGCCCGCATCCGCTGTTTCGAACTGCGAGCCGCGCTCGGTGTCGCATTTCATAGTATGTAACGAAAAGATGCATAACGTTACAGTTTAGCCACCACTATACCAGCGGTGTATGTGTGTATAAAATTAGGGCAAACAAAAGTTACGCTGCGCATCCGCTGGTTCGAACCTGCGAGCCGCGCCCGGTGTCGCATTTCATAGTATGCAACGAAAGAGATGAATCAGGTTACAGTTTAGCCAGCGCATATACCAGCGGTGTATGTGTGTATAAAATTAGGGCAAACAAAAGTTACGCTGCCGCATCCGCTGGTTCGAACCTGCGAGCCGCGCTCGGTGTCGCATTTCATAGTAAGTAACGAAAAAGATGCATAACGTTACAGTTAGCCACCACTATACCAGCGGTGTATGTGTGTATAAAATTAGGGCAACCAAAAGTTACGCTGCCGCATCGCTGGTTCGAACCTGCGAGCCGCGCCCGGTGTCGCATTTCATAGTATGCAACGAAGAGATGAATCAGGTTACAGTTTAGCCAGCGCTATACCAGCGGTGTATGTGTGTATAAAATTAGGGGCAAACAAAAGTTACGCTGCCGCATCCGCTGGTTCGAACCTGCGAGCCGCGCTCGGTGTCGCATTTCATAGTATGTAACGAAAAGATGCAAACGTTACAGTTTAGCCACCACTATACCAGCGGTGTATGCTGTGTATAAAATTAGGGCAACAAAGTTACGCTGCCGCCTCCGCTGGTTCGAACCTGCGAGCCGCGCTCCGGTGTCGCATTTCATAGTATGTAACGAAAAGATGCATAACGTTACAGTTTAGCCACCACTATACCAGCGGTGTATGTGTGTATAAATTAGGGCAAACAAAAGTTACGCTGCCGCATCCGCTGGTTCGAACCTGCGAGCCGCGCCCGGTGTCGCATTTCATAGTATGCAACGAAAGAGATGAATCAGGTTACGTTTAGCCAGCGCTATACCAGCGGTGTATGTGTGTATAAAATTAGGGCAAACAAAAGTTACGCTGCCGCATCCGCTGGTTCGAACCTGCGAGCGCGCCCGGTGTCGCATTTCATAGTATGCAACGAAGAGATGAATCAGGTTACAGTTAGCCACGGCTATACCAGCGGTGTATGTGTGTTTAAAATTAGGGCAAACAAAAGTTACGCTGCCGCATCCGCTGTTCGAACCTGCGAGCCGCGCTCGGTGTCGCATTTCATAGTATGTAACGAAAAAGATGCATAACGTTACAGTTTAGCCACCACTATACCAGCGGTGTATGTGTGTATAAAATTAGGGCAAAGAAAAGTTACGCTGCCGCATCCGCTGTTTCGAACCTGCGAGCCGCGCTCGGTGTCGCATTTCATAGTATGTAACGAAAAGATGCATAACGTTACAGTTTAGCCACCACTATACCAGCGGTGTATGTGTGTATAAAATTAGGGCAAACAAAAGTTACGCTGCCGCATACGCTGGTTCGAACCTGCGAGCCGCGCCCGGTGTCGCATTTCATAGTATGCAACGAAAGAGATGAATCAGGTTACAGTTTAGCCACGGCTATACCAGCGGTGTATGTGTGTTTAAAATTAGGGCAATCAAAGTTACGCTGCCGCATCCGCTGGTTCGAACCTGCGAGCGCGCCGGTGTCGCATTTCATAGTATGTAAAGAAAGAGATGCATAACGTTACAGTTTAGCCACCACTATACCCAGCGGTGTATGTGTGTATAAAATTAGGGCAAACAAAAGTTACGCTGCCGCATCCGCTCGTTCGAACTTGCGAGTCGCGCCCGGTGTCGCATTTCATAGTATGCAACGAAGAGATGAATCAGGTTACAGTTTAGCCACGGCTATACCAGCGGTGTATGTGTGTTTAAAATTAGGGCAAACCAAAGTTACGCTGCCGCATCCGCTGGTTCGAACCTGCGAGCGCGCCCGGTGTCGCATTTCATAGTATGTAACGAAAGAAATGCATAACGTTACAGTTTAGCCACCACTATACCAGCGGTGTATGTGTATATAAAATTAGGGCAACAAAAGTTACGCTGCCGCATCCGCTGTTTCGAACCTGCGAGCCGCGCCCGGTGTCGCATTTCATAGTATGCAACGAAAGAGATGACTCAGGTTACAGTTTAGCCACCACTATACCAGCGGTGTATGTGTGTATAAAATTAGGCAAACAAAGTTACGCTGCCGCATCCGCTGGTTCGAACCTGCGAGCCGCGCCCGGTGTCGCATTCATAGTATGCAACGAAAGAGATGAATCAGGTTACAGTTTAGCCACGGCTATACAGCGGTGTATGTGTGTTTAAAATTAGGGCAAACAAAAATTACGCTGCCGCATCCGCTGTTTCGAACCTGCGAGCCGCGCTCGGTGTCGCATTTCATAGTATGTAACGAAAGAGATGCATAACGTTACAGTTTAGCCACCACTATACCAGCGGTGTATGTGTGTATAAAATTAGGGCAAACAAAGTTACGCTGCCGCATCCACTGGTTCGAACCTGCGAGCCGCGCCGGTGTCGCATTTCATAGTATGCAACGAAAGAGATGAATCAGGTTACAGTTTAGCCACGGCTATACCAGCGGTGTATGTGTGTTTAAAATTAGGGCAAACAAAAGTTACGCTGCCGCATCCGCTGGTTCGAACCTGCGAGCCGCGCTCGGTGTCGCATTTCATAGTATGTAACGAAAAAGATGCATAACGTTACAGTTTAGCCACCACTATACCAGCGGTGTATGTGTGTATAAAATTAGGGCAATCAAAAGTTACGCTGCCGCATCCGCTGGTTCGAACCTGCGAGCCGCGCCCGGTGTCGCATTTCATAGTATGTAACGAAGAGATGCATAACGTTACAGTTTAGCCACCACTATACCAGCGGTGTATGTGTGTATAAAATTAGGGCAAACAAAGTTACGCTGCCGCATCCGCTCGTTCGAACTTGCGAGTCGCGCCCGGTGTCGCATTTTATAGTATATAACGAAAGAGATGAATCAGGTTACAGTTTAGCCACCACTATACCAGCTGTGTATGTGTGTTTAAAATTAGGGCAAACAAAGTTACGCTGCCGCATCCGCTGTTTCTAACCTGCGAGCCGCGCCCGGTGTCGCATTTCATAGTATGTAACGAAAGAGATGCATAACGTTACAGTTTAGCCACCACTATACCAGCGGTGTATGTGTGTATAAAATTAGGGCAAACAAAAGTTACGCTGCCGTATCCGCTGTTTCGAACCTGCGAGCCGCGCCCGGTGTCGCATTTCATAGTATGTAACGAAAGAGATGCATAACGGTACAGTTTAGCCACCGCTATACCAGCGGTGTATGTGTGTATAAAATTAGGGCAAACAAAAGTTACGCTGCCGCATCCGCTGGTTCGAACCTGCGAGCCGCGCCCGGTGTCGCATTTCATAGTATGTAACGAAAGAGATGAATCAGGTTACAGTTTAGCCAGCGCTATACCAGCGGTGTATGTGTGTATAAAATTAGGGCAACAAAAGTTACGCTGCCGCATCCGCTGGTTCGAACCAGCGAGCCGCGCCCGGTGTCGCATTTCATAGTATGTAACGAAAGAGATGCATAACGTTACAGTTTAGCCACCACTATACCAGCGGTGTATGTGTGTATAAAATTAGGGCAAACAAAAGTTACGCTGCCGTATCGCTGGTTCGAACCTGCGAGCCGCGCCGGTGTCGCATTTCATAGTATGTAACGAAAGAGATGAATCAGGTTACAGTTTAGCCACCACTATACAGCGGTGTATGTGTGTATAAAATTAGGGCAAACAAAAGTTACGCTGCCGCATCCGCTGTTTCGAACCTGCGAGCCGCGCCCGGTGTCGCATTTCATAGTATGTAACGAAAGAGATGCATAACGTTACAGTTTAGCCACCACTATACCAGCGGTGTATGTGTGTATAAAATTAGGGGAAACAAAGTTACGCTGCCGTATCCGCTGGTTCGAACCTGCGAGCCGCGCCCGGTGTCGCATTTCATAGTATGTAACGAAAGAGATGAATCAGGTTACAGTTTAGCCAGCGCTATACCAGCGGTGTATGTGTGTATAAAATTAGGGCAACAAAAGTTACGCTGCCGCATCCGCTGGTTCGAACCTGCGAGCCGCGCCGGTGTCGCATTTCATAGTATGTAACGAAAGAGATGCATAACGTTACAGTTTAGCCACACTATACCAGCGGTGTATGTGTGTATAAAATTAGGGCAAACAAAAGTTACGCTGCCGTATCGCTGGTTCGAACCTGCGAGCCGCGCCCGGTGTCGCATTTCATAGTATGTAACGAAAGAGATGAATCAGGTTACAGTTTAGCCACCACCTATACCAGCGGTGTATGTGTGTATAAAATTAGGGCAAACAAAAGTTACGCTGCCGTATCCGCTGGTTCGAACCTGCGAGCCGCGCCCGGTGTCGCATTTCATAGTATGTAACGAAAGAGATGAATCAGGTTACAGTTTAGCCACCACTATACCAGCGGTGTATGTGTGTATAAAATTAGGGCAAACAAAAGTTACGCTGCCGTATCCGCTGGTTCGAACCTGCGAGCCGCGCCCGGTGTCGCATTTCATAGTATGTAACGAAAGAGATGCATAACGTTACAGTTTAGCCACCACTATACCAGCGGTGTATGTGTGTATAAAATTAGGGCAAACAAAAGTTACGCTGCCGTATCCGCTGGTTCGAACCTGCGAGCCGCGCCCGGTGTCGCATTTCATAGTATGTAACGAAAGAGATGAATCAGGTTACAGTTTAGCCAGCGCTATACCAGCGGTGTATGTGTGTATAAAATTAGGGGAAACAAAAGTTACGCTGCCGTATCCGCTGGTATAGTGGTGGCTAAAACTGTAACGTTATGCATCTCTTTCGTTACATACTATGAAATGCGACACCGGGCGCGGCTCGCAGGTTCGAAACAGCGGATGCGGCAGCGTAACTTTTGTTTGCCCTAATTTTATACACACATACACCGCTGGTATAGTGGTGGCTAAACTGTAACTGATTCATCTCTTTCGTTACATACTATGAAATGCGACACGGGCGCGGCTCGCAGGTTCGAACCAGCGGATACGGCAGCGTAACTTTTGTTTGCCCTAATTTTATACACACATACACCGCTGGTATAGTGGTGGCTAAACTGTAACGTTATGCATCTCTTTCGTTACATACTATGAAATGCGACACCGGGCGCGGCTCGCAGGTTCGAACCAGCGGATGCGGCAGCGTAACTTTTGTTTGCCCTAATTTTATACACACATACACCGCTGGTATAGCGCTGGCTAAACTGTAACCTGATTCATCTCTTTCGTTACATACTATGAAATGCGACACGGGCGCGGCTCGCAGGTTCGAACCAGCGGATGCGGCAGCGTACTTTTGTTTGCCCTAATTTTATACACACATACACCGCTGGTATAGCGGTGGCTAAACTGTACCGTTATGCATCTCTTTCGTTACATACTATGAAATGCGACACCGGGCGCGGCTCGCAGGTTCGAAACAGCGGATACGGCAGCGTAACTTTTGTTTGCCCTAATTTTATACACACATACACCGCTGGTATAGTGGTGGCTAAACTGTAACGTTATGCATCTCTTTCGTTACATACTATGAAATGCGACACCGGGCGCGGCTCGCAGGTTAGAAACAGCGGATGCGGCAGCGTAACTTTTGTTTGCCCTAATTTTAAACACACATACACAGCTGGTATAGTGGTGGCTAAACTGTAACCTGATTCATCTCTTTCGTTATATACTATAAAATGCGACACCGGGCGCGACTCGCAAGTTCGAACGAGCGGATGCGGCAGCGTAACTTTTGTTTGCCCTAATTTTATACACACATACACCGCTGGTATAGTGGTGGCTAAACTGTAACGTTATGCATCTCTTTCGTTACATACTATGAAATGCGACACCGGGCGCGGCTCGCAGGTTCGAACCAGCGGATGCGGCAGCGTAACTTTTGATTGCCTAATTTTATACACACATACACCGCTGGTATAGTGGTGGCTAAACTGTAACGTTATGCATCTTTTTCGTTACATACTATGAAATGCGACACCGAGCGCGGCTCGCAGGTTCGAACCAGCGGATGCGGCAGCGTAACTTTTGTTTGCCCTAATTTTAAACACACATACACCGCTGGTATAGCCGTGGCTAAACTGTAACCTGATTCATCTCTTTCGTTGCATACTATGAAATGCGACACCGGGCGCGGCTCGCAGGTTCGAACCAGTGGATGCGGCAGCGTAACTTTTGTTTGCCCTAATTTTATACACACATACACCGCTGGTATAGTGGTGGCTAAACTGTAACGTTATGCATCTCTTTCGTTACATACTATGAAATGCGACACCGAGCGCGGCTCGCAGGTTCGAAACAGCGGATGCGGCAGCGTAAATTTTGTTTGCCCTAATTTTAAACACACATACACCGCTGGTATAGCCGTGGCTAAACTGTAACCTGATTCATCTCTTTCGTTGCATACTATGAAATGCGACACCGGGCGCGGCTCGCAGGTTCGAACCAGCGGATGCGGCAGCGTAACTTTTGTTTGCCCTAATTTTATACACACATACACCGCTGGTATAGTGGTGGCTAAACTGTAACCTGATTCATCTCTTTCGTTGCATACTATGAAATGCGACACCGGGCGCGGCTCGCAGGTTCGAAACAGCGGATGCGGCAGCGTAACTTTTGTTTGCCCTAATTTTATATACACATACACCGCTGGTATAGTGGTGGCTAAACTGTAACGTTATGCATTTCTTTCGTTACATACTATGAAATGCGACACCGGGCGCGGCTCGCAGGTTCGAACCAGCGGATGCGGCAGCGTAACTTTTGTTTGCCCTAATTTTAAACACACATACACCGCTGGTATAGCCGTGGCTAAACTGTAACCTGATTCATCTCTTTCGTTGCATACTATGAAATGCGACACCGGGCGCGACTCGCAAGTTCGAACGAGCGGATGCGGCAGCGTAACTTTTGTTTGCCCTAATTTTATACACACATACACCGCTGGTATAGTGGTGGCTAAACTGTAACGTTATGCAACTCTTTCATTTACATACTATGAAATGCGACACCGGGCGCGGCTCGCAGGTTCGAACCCAGCGGATGCGGCAGCGTAACTTTTGATTGCCCCTAATTTTAAACACACATACACCGCTGGTATAGCCGTGGCTAAACTGTAACCTGATTCATCTCTTTCGTTGCATACTATGAAATGCGACACCGGGCGCGGCTCGCAGGTTCGAACCAGCGGATGCGGCAGCGTAACTTTTGTTTGCCCTAATTTTATACACACATACACCGCTGGTATAGTGGTGGCTAAACTGTAACGTTATGCATCTTTTTCGTTACATACTATGAAATGCGACACCGAGCGCGGCTCGCAGGTTCGAAACAGCGGATGCGGCAGCGTAACTTTTCTTTGCCCCTAATTTTATACACACATACACCGCTGGTATAGTGGTGGCCTAAACTGTAACGTTATGCATCTTTTTCGTTACATACTATGAAATGCGACACCGAGCGCGGCTCGCAGGTTCGAAACAGCGGATGCGGCAGCGTAACTTTTGTTTGCCCTAATTTTAAACACACATACACCGCTGGTATAGCCGTGGCTAAACTGTAACCTGATTCATCTCTTTCGTTGCATACTATGAAATGCGACACCGGGCGCGGCTCGCAGGTTTCGAACCAGCGGATGCGGCAGCGTAACTTTTGTTTGCCCTAATTTTATACACACATACACCGCTGGTATAGCGCTGGCTAAACTGTAACCTGATTCATCTCTTTCGTTGCATACTATGAAATGCGACACCGGGCGCGGCTCGCAGGTTCGAACCAGCGGATGCGGCAGCGTAACTTTTGTTTGCCCTAATTTTATACACACATACACCGCTGGTATAGTGGTGGCTAAACTGTAACGTTATGCATCTTTTTCGTTACATACTATGAAATGCGACACCGAGCGCGGCTCGCAGGTTCGAACCAGCGGATGCGGCAGCGTAACTTTTGTTTGCCCTAATTTTATACACACATACACCGCTGGTATAGTGGTGGCTAAACTGTAACGTTATGCATCTTTTCGTTACATACTATGAAATGCGACACCGAGCGCGGCTCGCAGGTTCGAACCAGCGGATGCGGCAGCGTAACTTTTGTTTGCCCTAATTTTAACACACATACACCGCTGGTATAGCGCTGGCTAAACTGTAACCTGATTCATCTCTTTCGTTGCATACTATGAAATGCGACACCGGGCGCGGCTCGCAGGTTCGAACCAGCGGATGCGGCAGCGTAACTTTTGTTTGCCCTAATTTTATACACACATACACCGCTGGTATAGTGGTGGCTAAACTGTAACGTTATGCATCTTTTTCGTTACATACTATGAAATGCGACACCGAGCGCGGCTCGCAGGTTCGAACAGCGGATGCGGCAGCGTAACTTTTGTTTGCCCTAATTTTATACACACATACACCGCTGGTATAGCGCTGGCTAAACTGTAACCTGATTCATCTCTTTCGTTGCATACTATGAAATGCGACACCGGGCGCGGCTCGCAGGTTCGAACCAGCGGATGCGGCAGCGTAACTTTTGTTTGCCCTAATTTTATACACACATACACCGCTGGTATAGTGGTGGCTAAACTGTAACGTTATGCATCTTTTTCGTTACATACTATGAAATGCGACACCGAGCGCGGCTCGCAGGTTCGAAACAGCGGATGCGGCAGCGTAACTTTTCTTTGCCCTAATTTTATACACACATACACCGCTGGTATAGTGGTGGCTAAACTGTAACGTTATGCATCTTTTTCGTTACATACTATGAAATGCGACACCGAGCGCGGCTCGCAGGTTCGAAACAGCGGATGCGGCAGCGTAACTTTTGTCTTGCCCTAATTTTAAACACACATACACCGCTGGTATAGCCGTGGCCTAAACTGTAACCTGATTCATCTCTTTCGTTGCATACTATGAAATGCGACACCGGGCGCGGCTCGCAGGTTCGAACCAGCGGATGCGGCAGCGTAACTTTTGTTTGCCCTAATTTTATACACACATACACCGCTGGTATAGCGCTGGCTAAACTGTAACCTGATTCATCTCTTTCGTTACATACTATGAAATGCGACACCGGGCGCGGCTCGCAGGTTCGAAACAGCGGATGCGGCAGCGTAACTTTTGTTTGCCCTAATTTTATACACACATACACCGCTGGTATAGTGGTGGCTAAACTGTAACGTTATGCATCTCTTTCGTTACATACTATGAAATGCGACACCGGGCGCGGCTCGCAGGTTCGAAACAGCGGATGCGGCAGCGTAACTTTTGTTTGCCCTAATTTTATACACACATACACCGCTGGTATAGTGGTGGCTAAACTGTAACGTTATGCATCTCTTTCGTTACATACTATGAAATGCGGACACCGGGCGCGGCTCGCAGGTTCGAAACAGCGGAATGCGGCAGCGTAACTTTTGTTTGCCCTAATTTTATACACACATACACCGCTGGTATAGCCGTGGCTAAACTGTAACCTGATTCACCTCTTTCGTTACATACTATGAAATGCGACACCGGGCGCGGCTCGCAGGTTCGAACCAGTGGATGCGGCAGCGTAACTTTTGTTTGCCCTAATTTTATACACACATACACCGCTGGTATAGTGGTGGCTGAACTGTAACGTTATGCATCTCTTTCGTTACATACTATGAAATGCGACACCGAGCGCGGCTCGCAGGTTCGAACAGCGGATGCGGCAGCGTAACTTTTGTTTGCCCTAATTTTAAACACACATACACCGCTGGTATAGCCGTGGCTAAACTGTAACCTGATTCATCTCTTTCGTTGCATACTATGAAATGCGACACCGGGCGCGGCTCGCAGGTTCGAACCAGCGGATGCGGCAGCGTAACTTTTGTTTGCCCTAATTTTATACACACATACACCGCTGGTATAGTGGTGGCTAAACTGTAAACCTGATTCATCTCTTTCGTTACATACTATGAAATGCGACACCGGGCGCGGCTCGCAGGTTCGAAACAGCGGATGCGGCAGCGTAACTTTTGTTTGCCCTAATTTTAAACACACATACACCGCTGGTATAGCCGTGGCTAAACTGTAACCTGATTCATCTCTTTCGTTACATACTATGAAATGCGACACCGGGCGCGGCTCGCAGGTTCGAAACAGCGGATGCGGCAGCGTAACTTTTGTTTGCCCCTAATTTTATATACACATACACCGCTGGTATAGTGGTGGCTAAACTGTAACCTGATTCATCTCTTTCGTTACATACTATGAAATGCGACACCGGGCGCGGCTCGCAGGTTCGAACCAGCGGATGCGGCAGCGTAACTTTTGTTTGCCCTAATTTTAAACACACATACACAGCTGGTATAGTGGTGGCTAAACTGTAACCTGATTCATCTCTTTCGTTATATACTATAAAATGCGACACCGGGCGCGACTCGCAAGTTCGAACGAGCGGATGCGGCAGCGTTACTTTTGTTTGCCCTAATTTTATACACACATACACCGCTGGTATAGTGGTGGCTAAACTGTAACGTTATGCATCTCTTTCGTTACATACTATGAAATGCGACACCGGGCGCGGCTCGCAGGTTCGAACCAGCGGATGCGGCAGCGTAACTTTTGATTGCCCTAAATTTATACACACATACACCGCTGGTATAGTGGTGGCTAAACTGTAACGTTATGCATCTCTTTCGTTACATACTATGAAATGCGACACCGGGCGCGGCTCGCAGGTTCGAAACAGCGGATGCGGCAGCGTAACTTTTGTTTGCCCTAATTTTAAACACACATACACCGCTGGTATAGCCGTGGCTAAACTGTAACCTGATTCACCTCTTTCGTTACATACTATGAAATGCGACACCGGGAGCGGCTCGCAGGTTCGAACCAGTGGATGCGGCAGCGTAACTTTTGTTTGCCCTAATTTTATACACACATACACCGCTGGTATAGTGGTGGCTAAACTGTAACGTTATGCATCTCTTTCGTTACATACTATGAAATGCGACACCGAGCGCGGCTCGCAGGTTCGAAACAGCGGATGCGGCAGCGTAACTTTTGTTTGCCCTAATTTTAAACACACATACACCGCTGGTATAGCCGTGGCTAAACTGTAACCTGATTCATCTCTTTCGTTGCATACTATGAAATGCGACACCGGGCGCGGCTCGCAGGTTCGAACCAGCGGATGCGGCAGCGTAACTTTTGTTTGCCCTAATTTTATACACACATACACCGCTGGTATAGTGGTGGCTAAACTGTAACGTTATGCATCTCTTTCGTTACATACTATGAAATGCGACACGAGCGCGGCTCGCAGGTTCGAAACAGCGGATGCGGCAGCGTAACTTTTGTTTGCCCTAATTTTAAACACACATACACCGCTGGTATAGCCGTGGCTAAACTGTAACCTGATTCATCTCTTTCGTTACATTACTATGAAATGCGACACCGGGCGCGGCTCGCAGGTTCGAACCAGTGGATGCGGCAGCGTAACTTTTGTTTGCCCTAATTTTATACACACATACACCGCTGGTATAGTGGTGGCTAAACAGTAACGTTATGCATCTCTTTCGTTACATACTATGAAATGCGACACCGGGCGCGGCTCGCAGGTTCGAACCAGCGGATGCGGCAGCGTAACTTTTGTTTGCCCTAATTTTATACACACATACACCGCTGGTATAGTGGTGGCTAAACTGTAACGTTATGCATCTCTTTCGTTACATACTATGAAATGCGACACCGGGCGCGACTCGCAAGTTCGAACGAGCGGAATGCGGCAGCGTTACTTTTGTTTGCCCTAATTTTATACACACATACACCGCTGGTATAGTGGTGGCTAAACTGTAACGTTATGCATCTCTTTCGTTACATACTATGAAATGCGACACCGGGCGCGGCTCGCAGGTTCGAACCAGCGGATGCGGCAGCGTAACTTTTGATTGCCCTAAATTTATACACACATACACCGCTGGTATAGTGGTGGCTAAACTGTAACGTTATGCATCTCTTTCGTTACATACTATGAAATGCGACACCGGGCGCGGCTCGCAGGTTCGAAACAGCGGATGCGGCAGCGTAACTTTTGTTTGCCCTAATTTTAAAACACACATACACCGCTGGTATAGCCGTGGCTAAACTGTAACCTGATTCACCTCTTTCGTTACATACTATGAAATGCGACACCGGGCGCGGCTCGCAGGTTCGAACCAGTGGATGCGGCAGCGTAACTTTTGTTTGCCCTAATTTTATACACACATACACCGCTGGTATAGTGGTGGCTAAACTGTAACGTTATGCATCTCTTTCGTTACGTACTATGAAATGCGACACCGGGCGCGGCTCGCAGGTTCGAAACAGCGGATGCGGCAGCGTAACTTTTGTTTGCCCTAATTTTAAACACACATACACCGCTGGTATAGCCGTGGCTAAACTGTAACCTGATTCATCTCTTTCGTTCGCATACTATGAAATGCGACACCGGGCGCGGCTCGCAGGTTCGAACCAGCGGATGCGGCAGCGTAACTTTTGTATGCCCTAATTTTATACACACATACACCGCTGGTATAGTGGTGGCTAAACTGTAACGTTATGCATCTCTTTCGTTACATACTATGAAATGCGACACCCGAGCGCGGCTCGCAGGTTCGAAACAGCGGATGCGGCAGCGTAACTTTTGTTTGCCCTAATTTTAAACACACATACACCGCTGGTATAGCGTGGCTAAACTGTAACCTGATTCATCTCTTTCGTTACATACTATGAAATGCGACACCGGGCTCGGCTCGCAGGTTCGAAACAGCGGATACGGCAGCGTAACTTTTGTTTGCCCTAATTTTATATACACATACACCGCTGGTATGGTGGTGGCTAAACTGTAACCTGATTCATCTCTTTCGTTACATACTATGAAATGCGACACCGGGCGCGGCTCGCAGGTTCGAACCAGCGGATGCGGCAGCGTAACTTTTGTTTGCCCCTAATTTTATACACACATACACCGCTGGTATAGTGGTGGCTAAACTGTAACGTTATGCATCTCTTTCGTTACATACTATGAAATGCGACACCGAGCGCGGCTCGCAGGTTCGAAACAGCGGATGCGGCAGCGTAACTTTTGTTCTGCCCTAATTTTATATACACATACACCGCTGGTATAGTGGTGGCCTAAACTGTAACCTGATTCATCTCTTTCGTTACATACTATGAAATGCGACACCGGGCGCGGCTCGCAGGTTCGAAACAGCGGATGCGGCAGCGTAACTTTTGTTTGCCCTAAATTTATATACACATACACCGCTGGTATAGTGGTGGCTAAACTGTAACCTGATTCATCTCTTTCGTTACATACTATGAAATGCGACACCGGGCGCGGCTCGCAGGTTCGAACCAGCGGATGCGGCAGCGTAACTTTTGTTTGCCCTAATTTTAAACACACATACACAGCTGGTATAGTGGTGGCTAAACTGTAACCTGATTCATCTCTTTCGTTATATACTATAAATGCGACACCGGGCGCGACTCGCAAGTTCGAACGAGCGGATGCGCAGCGTTACTTTTGTTTGCCCTAATTTTATACACACATACACCGCTGGTATAGTGGTGGCTAAACTGTAACGTTATGCATCTCTTTCGTTACATACTATGAAATGCGACACCGGGCGCGGCTCGCAGGTTCGAACAGCGGATGCGGCAGCGTAACTTTGATTGCCCTAAATTTATACACACATACACCGCTGGTATAGTGGTGGCTAAACTGTAACGTTATGCATCTCTTTCGTTACATACTATGAAATGCGACACCGGGCGCGGCTCGCAAGGTTCGAAACAGCGGATGCGGCAGCGTAACTTTTGTTTGCCCTAATTTTAAACACACATACACCGCTGGTATAGCCGTGGCTAAACTGTAACCTGATTCACCTCTTTCGTTACATACTATGAAATGCGACACCGGGCGCGGCTCGCAGGTTCGAACCAGTGGATGCGGCAGCGTAACTTTTGTTTGCCCCTAATTTTATACACACATACACGCTGGTATAGTGGTGGCTAAACTGTAACGTTATGCATCTCTTTCGTTACATACTATGAAATGCGACACCGGGCGCGGCTCGCAGGTTCGAAACAGCGGATGCGGCAGCGTAACTTTTGTTTGCCCTAATTTTAAACACACATACACCGCTGGTATAGCCGTGGCTAAACTGAAACCTGATTCATCTCTTTCGTTGCATACTATGAAATGCGACACCGGGCGCGGCTCGCAGGTTTCGAACCAGCGGATGCGGCAGCGTAACTTTTGTTTGCCCTAATTTTATACACACATACACCGCTGGTATAGTGGTGGCTAAACTGTAACGTTATGCATCTCTTTCGTTACATACTATGAAATGCGACACCGAGCGCGGCTCGCAGGTTCGAAACAGCGGATGCGGCAGCGTAACTTTTGTTTGCCCTAATTTTAAACACACATACACCCGCTGGTATAGCCGTGGCTAAACTGTAACCTGATTCATCTCTTTCGTTACATACTATGAAATGCGACACCGGGCTCGGCTCGCAGGTTCGAAACAGCGGATACGGCAGCGTAACTTTTGTTTGCCCTAATTTTATATACACATACACCGCTGGTATGGTGGTGGCCTAAACTGTAACCTGATTCATCTCTTTCGTTACATACTATGAAATGCGACACCGGGCGCGGCTCGCAGGTTCGAACCAGCGGATGCGGCAGCGTAACTTTTGTTTGCCCTAATTTTATACACACATACACCGCTGGTATAAGTGGTGGCTAAACTGTAACGTTATGCATCTCTTTCGTTACATACTATGAAATGCGACACCGGGCGCGGCTCGCAGGTTCGAAACAGCGGATGCGGCAGCGTAACTTTTGTTTGCCCTAATTTTATATACACATACACCGCTGGTATAGTGGTGGCTAAACTGTAACGTTATGCATCTCTTTCGTTACATACTATGAAATGCGACACCGGGCGCGGCTCGCAGGTTCGAAAACAGCGGATGCGGCAGCGTAACTTTTGTTTGCCCTAATTTTATACACACATACACCGCTGGTATAGTGGTGGCTAAACTGTAACGTTATGCATCTCTTTCGTTACATACTATGAAATGCGACACCGGGCGCGGCTCGAAGGTTCGAAACAGCGGATGCGGCAGCGTAACTTTTGTTTGCCCTAATTTTATATACACATACACCGCTGGTATAGTGGTGGCTAACTGTAACGTTATGCATCTCTTTCGTTACATACTATGAAATGCGACACCGGGCGCGGCTCGCAGGTTCGAAACAGCGGATGCGGCAGCGTAACTTTTGTTTGCCCTAATTTTATATACACATACACCGTGGTATAGTGGTGGCTAAACTGTAACCTGATTCATCTCATTCGTTACATACTATGAAATGCGACACCGGGCGCGGCTCGCAGGTTCGAACAGCGGATGCGGCAGCGTAACTTTTGTTTGCCCTAATTTTATACACACATACACCGCTGGTATAGTGGTGGCTAAACTGTAACGTTATGCATCTCTTTCGTTACATACTATGAAATGCGACACCGGGCGCGGCTCGCAGGTTCGAACCAGCGGATGCGGCAGCGTAACTTTTGTTTGCCCTAATTTTATACACACATACACCGCTGGTATAGTGGTGGCTAAACTGTAACCTGATTCATCTCTTTCGTTACATACTATGAAATGCGACACCGGGCGCGGCTCGCAGGTTCGAACCAGCGGATGCGGCCAGCGTAACTTTTGTTTGCCCTAATTTTATACACACATACACCGCTGGTATAGTGGTGGCTAAAACTGTAACGTTATGCATCTCTTTCGTTACATACTATGAAATGCGACACCGGGCGCGGCTCGCAGGTTCGAAACAGCGGATGCGGCAGCGTAACTTTTGTTTGCCCTAATTTTATACACACATACACCGCTGGTATAGTGGTGGCTAAACTGTAACGTTATGCATCTCTTTCGTTACATACTATGAAATGCGACACCGGGCGCGGCTCGAAGGTTCGAAACAGCGGATGCGGCAGCGTAACTTTTGTTTGCCTAATTTTATATACACATACACGCTGGTATAGTGGTGGCTAAACTGTAACCTGATTCATCTCTTTCGTTACATACTATGAAATGCGACACGGGCGCGGCTCGCAGGTTCGAACCAGCGGATACGGCAGCGTAACTTTTGTTTGCCCTAATTTTATACCCACATACACCGCTGGTATAGTGGTGGCTAACTGTAACGTTATGCATCTCTTTCGTTACATACTATGAAATGCGACACCGGGCGCGGCTCGAAGGTTCGAAACAGTGGATGCGGCAGCGTAACTTTTGTTTGCCCCTAATTTTATATACACATACACCGCTGGTACAGTGGTGGCTAAACTGCAACCTGATTCATCTCTTTCGTTACATACTATGAAATGCGACACCGGGCGCGGCTCGCAGGTTCGAAACAGCGGATGCGGCAGCGTAACTTTTGTTGCCCTAATTTTATATACACATACACCGCTGGTACAGTGGTGGCTAAACTGTAACCTGATTCATTTCTTTCGTTCCATACTATGAAATGCGACACCGGGCGCGGCTCGCAGGTTCGAACCAGCGGATACGGCAGCGTAACTTTTGTTTGCCCTAATTTTATATACACATACACCGCTGGTATAGTGGTGGCTAAACTGTAACGTTATGCATCTCTTTCGTTACATACTATGAAATGCGACACGGGCGCGGCTCGCAGGTTCGAAACAGCGGATGCGGCAGCGTAACTTTTGTTTGCCCTAATTTTATATACACATACACCGCTGGTACAGTGGTGGCTAAACTGTAACCTGATTCACCTCTTTCGTTACATACTATGAAATGCGGACACCGGGCGCGGCTCGCAGGTTCGAACCAGCGGATGCGGCAGCGTAACTTTGTTTGCCCTAATTTTATATACACATACACCGCTGGTATAGTGGTGGCTAAACTGTAACCTGATTCACCTCTTTCGTTACATACTATGAATGCGACACGGGCGCGGCTCGCAGGTTCGAACCAGCGGATGCGGCAGCGTAACTTTTGTTTGCCCTAATTTTATACACACATACACCGCTGGTATAGTGGTGGCTAAACTGTAACGTTATGCATCTCTTTCGTTACATACTATGAAATGCGACACGGGCGCGGCTCGCAGGTTCGAACCAGCGGATGCGGCAGCGTAACTTTTGATTGCCCTAAATTTATACACACATACCACCGCTGGTATAGTGGTGGCTAAACTGTAACGATATGCATCTCTTTCGTTACATACTATGAAATGCGACACCGGGCGCGGCTCGCAGGTTCGAAACAGCGGATGCGGCAGCGTAACTTTTGTTTGCCCTAATTTTATACACACCATACACCGATGGTTATAGTGGTGGCTAAACTGTAACCTGATTCATCTCTTTCGTTACATACTATGAAATGCGACACCGGGCGCGGCTAGCAGGTTCGAACCAGCGGATACGGCAGCGTAACTTTTGTTTGCCCTAATTTTATACACACATACACCGCTGGTATAGTGGTGGCTAAACTGTAACGTTATGCATCTCTTTCGTTACATACTATGAAATGCGACACCGGGCGCGGCTCGCAGGTTCGAACCAGCGGATGCGGCAGCGTAACTTTTGTTTGCCCTAATTTTAAACACACATACACCGCTGGTATAGCCGTGGCTAAACTGTAACCTGATTCATCTCTTTCGTTACATACTATGAAATGCGACACCGGGCGCGGCTCGCAGGTTCGAACAGCAGATGCGGCAGCGTAACTTTTGTTTGCCCTAATTTTATACACACATACACCGCTGGTATAGTGGTGGCTAAACTGTAACGTTATGCGTCTCTTTCGTTACATACTATGAAATGCGACACGGGCGCGGCTCGCAGGTTCGAAACAGCGGATGCGGCCGCGTACTTTTGTTTGGCCTAATTTTATACACACATACACGCTGGTATAGTGGTGGCTAAACTGTAACGTTATGCATCTCTTTCGTTACATACTATGAAATGCGACACCGGGCGCGGCTCGCAGGTTCGAAACAGCGGATGCGGCAGCGTAACTTTTGTTTGCCCTAATTTTATATAACATACACCGCTGGTATAGTGGTGGCTAAACTGTAACGTTATGCATCTCTTTCGTTACATACTATGAAATGCGACACCGGGCGCGGCTCGCAGGTTCGAAACAGCGGATGCGGCCGCGTAACTTTTGTTTGGCCTAATTTTATACACACATACACCGCTGGTATAGTGGTGGCCTAAACTGTAACGTTATGCATCTCTTTCGTTACATACTATGAAATGCGACACGGGCGCGGCTCGCAGGTTCGAAACAGCGGATGCGGCAGCGTAACTTTTGTTTGCCCTAATTTTATATACACATACACCGCTGGTACAGTGGTGGCTAAACTGCAACCTGATTCATCTCTTTCGTTACATACTATGAAATGCGACACCGGGCGCGGCTCGCAGGTTCGAACCAGCGGATGCGGCAGCGTAACTTTTGTTTGCCCTAATTTTATATACACATACACCCGCTGGTATAGTGGTGGCTAAACTGTAACCTGATTCACCTCTTTCGTTACATACTATGAAATGCGACACCGGGCGCGGCTCGCAGGTTCGAACCAGCGGATGCGGCAGCGTAACTTTTGTTTGCCCTAATTTTATACACACATACACCGCTGGTATAGTGGTGGCTAAACTGTAACGTCTATGCATCTCTTTCGTTACATACTATGAAATGCGACACCGGGCGCGGCTCGCAGGTTCGAACCAGCGAATGCGGCAGCGTAACTTTTGATTGCCCTAAATTTATACACACATACACCGCTGGTATAGTGGTGGCTAAACTGTAACGTTATGCATCTCTTTCGTTACATACTATGAAATGCGACACCGGGCGCGGCTTGCAGGTTCGAAACAGCGGATGCGGCAGCGTAACTTTTGTTTGCCCTAATTTTATACACACATACACCGCTGGTATAGTGGTGGCTAAACTGTAACCTGAATCATCTCTTTCGTTATATACTATAAAATGCGACCCGGGCGCGACTCGCAAGTTCGAACGAGCGGATGCGGCAGCGTAACTTTTGTTTGCCCTAATTTTATACACACATACACCGCTAGTATAGTGGTGGCTAAACTGTAACGATATGCATCTCTTTCGTTACATACTATGAAATGCGACACGGGCGCGGCTCGCAGGTTCGAACCAGCGGATGCGGCAGCGTAACTTTTGTTTGCCCTAATTTATACACACATACACCGCTGGTATAGTGGTGGCTAAACTGTAACGTTATGCATCTCTTTCGTTACATACTATGAAATGCGACACCGGGCGCGGCTTGCAGGTTCGAACCAGCGGATGCGGCAGCGTAACTTTTGTTTGCCCTAATTTTATACACACATACACCGCTGGTATAGTGGTGGCTAAACTGTACCTGATTCATCTCTTTCGTTATATACTATAAAAGCGACACCGGGCGCGACTCGCAAGTTCGAACGAGCGGATGCGCAGCGTAACTTTTGTTTGCCCTAATTTTATACACACATACACCGCTAGTATAGTGGTGGCTAAACTGTAACGTTATGCATCTCTTTCGTTACATACTATGAAATGCGACACCGGGCGCGGCTCGCAGGTTCGAACAGCGGATGCGCAGCGTAACTTTTGTTTGCCCTAATTTTATACACACATACACCGCTGGTATAGTGGTGGCTAAACTGTAACGTTATGCATCTCTTCGTTACATACTATGAAATGCGACACCGGGCGCGGCTCGCAGGTTCGAAACAGCGGAAGCGGCAGCGTAACTTTTGTTTGCCCTAATTTTAAACACACATACACCGCTGGTATAGCCGTGGCTAAACTGTAACCTGATTCACCTCTTTCGTTACATACTATAAAATGCGACACCGGGCGCGACTCGCAAGTTCGAACGAGCGGATGCGGCAGCGTAACTTTTGTTTGCCCTAATTTTATACACACATACACCGCTGGTATAGTGGTGGCTAAACTGTAACGTTATGCATCTCTTTCGTTACATACTATGAAATGCGACACGGGCGCGGCTCGCAGGTTCGAAACAGCAGATGCGGCAGCGTAACTTTTGTTTGCCTAATTTTATACACACATACACCGCTGGTATAGTGGTGGCTAACTGTAAACGTTATGCATCTCTTTCGTTACATACTATGAAATGCGGCACCGGGCGCGGCTCGCAGGTTCGAAACAGCGGATGCGGCAGCGTAACTTTTGTTGGCCTAATTTTATACACACATACACGCTGGTATAGTGGTGGCTAAACTGTAACGTTATGCATCTCTTTCGTTACATACTATGAAATGCGACACCGGGCGCGGCTCGCAGGTTCGAAACAGCGGATGCGGCAGCGTAACTTTTGTTTGCCCTAATTTTCTATACACATACACCGTGGTATAGTGGTGGCTAAACAGTAACCTGATC